>NW_019416263.1:782781-789395 GCF_000390285.2 Anoplophora glabripennis | reverse complement strand
TATAGTCATTAACGTTATTGAAACTGACAGCTGCTATACAGCTCGTTGAGAAATGAGGTTAAGTTGGTCGCTATAAGCTACTCCCTACGTCCAATGTGTCAGAGCCAACTTCGACCACGTTTTTATTTGAACGCTCGTTACAAGAAGCGTCTCATCTCGTGAGTCATGAAAAAAGTATAGCGTCATTGTTTTTTATCAACAAATATGTCAAAAATTAGTCATTTTTCGTTTTACGCGTAATTGCAAAAAAAACTATTAATCTTAGCAAAAAATGTTCAACAGACGATTTGATTTAGAGAAACTCACCTTTAAAATGAGACTTTATAAGTTAAAATTGCTTTATAAACAAAAATTTATTGCAAAATTAAACGGAAAAAGTGATTTTTCTTTAATTGTTAATAACTTTTTAAATAATTAATAAAATCTTACAAAACTATCCCAAAATGTGAGTATATCCTTAAGAGATGTGCAAAAGATGGGCTCGATCGGTCAAATAGTTTTTGCAAAATTCTATTTACTATCCAATTTTTGCAAAAAAGGCCCATTTTCTATTGACTATTCCGGGGGCAGGGTTATGACTAAAATATTCTTTTTGGGCCCATTTTCTTCGAAAGGACACCAAGTATCCTCTACTTAAAAGAAATTAATTTTTTTTTTCAAATTTAGTTGTAAAAAAATTGCTAACTCCGGACCTAGGGTCGTAGAAACTTTTTTTTCAATTTGTAGGTTTTTTACGAGCTTCCGAATGGTGTAGGTATATAACTTATTTCAAAAGTTAAAAACCGCGTAGTTATTTTATTTGTTTATTACGGACAAAAGTGCCTTTTATTTGTGAACAATTTGTAATTTTCACGATTTCTCGATGATTTTTCACCTTTACTTCTTGGTTTAAAAATTGATATGATTATTAAAACAATAATATATTTTTATCATTTTCAAAATATTTTTTTACAGTTCTCGATCTCAGCGAAGCTTTTGCAGAGTCATCACTGAAGATGTTGACAGTGAAGAACATCGAAACATTTGGAAGCATTGGATGTGATCAGTTACAAAGGCCACGGAACTTTTCAGAGAACCACCACTGTGTGCAAACGAAACTGAAATCAACATCAGAGCAGGCCTTGATATTCTGATAGAGGGTCCGTTTGCACAGAACCTAGTCCAAGAACAACAAAAGGAAATCAAAGTCTAAAGAAGTGCATGTATGTCTGCTAGAGGTGACCCAGTTACATAGGCCACAGCCGAAAAAAACATGGTACTTATTCCCTAAAAGTACATACATTAATTACAACAGCACATATAAAGTAAAACAGTATCAGCCATTACTGTACATGCGCTGTGTCTTGTGCACAGCAAATATTTTAATTCTATTTAGTTATTTAAACTATTTTTTAGAGTTATACAGGGTGTTGCATCACGAGAGGGACATGGCTTAATGGGAGATAGAGGACATCTAGTGTAACTAGGATNTAGTACATTCCATTTGAAATAAGCGAGTTGACGTCTACTTCCGGTAGAACCGGAAGTTCCACGGCGACGCCAATATTTTCAATCGATAGAACATTAGGAGAAACCCCCGTACATAAATTTTCAGAATTCCAGGGCGCGTAGTTTTCCAGAAACGTCTAATTGAAAGTCTATCTGGAACACCTTGTATAACTTCTTTCATAACTAGGGAAAAAGGAGCCTTTTATTTGTTAACAATTTGTAATTTTCACGATTTCTCGATGATTTTTCACCTTTATTTCTTGGTCTAAGAAATGATGGGTTGATATGATTATTAAAACAATAATATATTTTCATCATTTTCAAATTATTTTTTACAGCTCTCGGTCTCAGCGAAGCTTTTGCAGAGTCATCACCGAAGATGTTGACAGTGAAGAACATCGAACCATTTGGAAGCATTGGATGTGATCAGTTACAAAGGCCACGGAACTTTTCAGAGAATAACCACTGTGTGCTAACGAAACTGAAATCAACATCAGAGCAGGCCTAGATATTCTGATAGAGGGTCCGTTTGCACAGAACCTAGTCCAAGAACAACAAAAGGAAATCAAAGTCTAAAGAAGTGCATGTATGTCTGCTAGAGGTGACCCAGTTACATAGGCCACAGCCGAAAAAAACATGGTACTTATTCCCTAAAAGTACATACATTAATTACAACAGCACATATAAAGTAAAACAGTATCAGCCATTACTGTACATGCGCTGTGTCTTGTGCACAGCAAATATTTTAATTCTATTTAGTTATTTAAACTATTTTTTAGAGTTATATATTTATTATTTTGATTCAAATATATGCCCTTTTATTCGAAAGAAATCTTTCACTCACCCAATATAAATAAATGATTTAATTAGTTCTAATAAATTTTATTTCTCCTAAAAAATCATCTCGTGAGTGACACTGGCTAGTTGGCCCAATTTTTCCAGCCTCCTTCGAAAGAGATAAAAAATAAATGGTCGCGACAGGCGTCTGTCAAACGATCGCTAAATTTCCGCACCGTGCATCCCTTCAGAATAAACATAATAATTAAATTAGTAAAATATATTACGGCCACGCGCACATTATTACCGCCTCATTTACGCCGATATTTCACCCGACAAAGGCCGCTCTCTGCGTCCCGGAGCATCCTCCATTAATTCAAACGGAGATAACTGTCAAACGCTCGCCAAAATCCACTGTAACGCACTCGAATACACGCACAGACATATGCGACACATCGCCAGCGAAGAACCAAAGCGTGCATCATTGTGCCACTGTTGGTATTAGCATGACAATGCGCATTATAGGGTAATTATTAAATATCCTTGCCCCGCGCTATGCGCTAATATTAATAATGCACCCCCTCTTGGGGGTACCGGGCCGGATTATTGCATTTTTATTATTCATTTTCTTATTGTTTGCGCGTTATACTCTTGTAGCCCTTTGTGTTTATTTGCATACGCTATAGAGGTATTGGGCGAGAGTTGTTATTAATTTTTGATTTATTATAATGCGCCGGTATTATTTGGTGTAAAATGCGTGGTATATTTAATGTAAAATTGCATTGTGGTGGTCCTTAAAAGACTTTTACCACAGCGAATTAGTTAGAATATCGGCTTTTAAGTTTTTAACATGATGGTAAAGTTTTGCTTTTAAAATGAAAAGAAAAGAAAAAAGTGGGATTAATATACTAAAAACCCAAAAGAAATGCCGTTTGTTCAAATTTGGGAACTAACCTTTTTACAATTATTTCATTCGAAGCTTTCCTTGTATCGAAAATTCCACGTATTTTGCGCATAGTCTCAGCTACACACTCTCCGTACTTGTAATGAATTTTTATTTTATCTAACTGAAACGTGTTTACTACATCAAGCGACCCCGCATGATGCTGCCAACTTAGGCTACTGAATATTTCCAAAAAAACAGGGTTAAAAGGAACTATGACGTTCAAGCAATTTTATTGCATGAATCGTTCAAAGGGTCATTTTAAATGAAAAAACAGCGGAGTGCTATTAAATTAGAGGGTGGAAATTGGAGGTAGGGGTGAAAATGCACCCCTTTCAGTTTTTTAATTGTAGCTCGAAAACGAAGCAAAATTTCGCTATAATTCATAGGAAAAATTATTTAGAGAATTGAATTTCCATGGAAATTTAAAAGGAAAATTTTATGCAAAAAAATCGTTAATAAACAATCTAAAAAAGCATAAAATTCTGACTACTACTACAACTACTTCCCACCACAAAAATTGAAATTTAGATTTTAAAATTTGTATTAGGACATTATTTGAGGTTATAAACAGATTTGTTATATAAAAATGTTGTGTAAAATAATAAATAATGGTACTTCTCTCTTGACTATTTTCGTGTTTTTTTTAATTTATGAGCATCCTGTATATCTAGTCTAAGATGTTTGTATGACAGTCTCATTTTATCGAGGAGCAGAACTTTTTATAAAGAGTGACATTTTTGAATAAAGTCAAAAACAAAAGAGTTTTTCCTCTTGTCAACTCCATCCGTGGACACACTGTATTACACACATTATTAATAAACTTTATTGTATTTAAATTCTCAAAATGTTACTAAATTATTTTATTAAAAAAGTAAAAATAAAATTTCAAAAAATCTTATTTTTTGCTTTCTTTAAAATGGTTAATTAACGATTTTTTGAATAAAATTTTCCTTTTACATCTTTTAAATGAGCCATTTCGATGAGAAATTAAATTCTCCACAAAATTTTTCCTATGAACTATACCGAAGTTTTGCTTCGTTTTCGTGCTATATTTAAAAAACTGCAGAAGTGCGTTTTCACCCTTATCTTCAATTTCAACCCTCCAGTTTAATAGCACCCCGCGGTTTTTTCATTTTTAATGACCCTTCGAACAAGTCATGTGATGAAAATCTTTGAACGTCTTATTTCCTTCCTTTTTGCAAAAAATGAGAATTAAAACATATAAGGGTAAACGTGAGGGAAATCGAAAAATTGGCTAAGTTTGAGCGGCCATATATCAGTCAATTTTCATCCAAAAATATTTTATAGCCTCCAGTTTTGAAGGAAATTTTATCTACNTTTTTAAAATTGTTAATTAACGATTTTTTGAATAAAATTTTCCTTTTACATCTTTTAAATGAGCCATTTCGATGAGAAATTAAATTCTCTACAAAATTTTTCCAATGAACTATACCGAAGTTTTGCTTCGTTTTCGTGCTATATTTAAAAAACTGCAGAAGTGCGTTTTCACCCTTATCTTCAATTTCAACCCTCCAGTTTAATAGCACCCGCGGTTTTTTCATTTTTAATGATCCTTCGAACAAGTCATGTGATGAAAATCTTTGAACGTCTTATTTCCTTCCTATTTTGCAAAAAATGAGAATTAAAACGTATAAGGGTAAACGCGAGGAAAATCGAAAAATTGGCTAAGTTTGAGCGGCCATATATCAGTCAATTTTCATCCAAAAATACTTTACAACCTCTTTTTTTGAAGGAAATTTTATCTACTTTTTCTTCTATGAAACAATGCCTATATCTTTACACAAAAAAACTAGAGCCAAAAAAGTAAAAAAAAATCAGAAAATCGAATTTTTTACTTTTCTTCAAATTGTTTATTAACAATTTTTATGCATAAAATGTTCCTTTTAATTTTTTTAAATAAGTTATTTCGATGGGAAATTCAACTCTCTAAATAATTTTTCCTGTGAACTATAGCGAAAATTTGTTTCGTTTTCGAGCTACAAATAATAAACTGAAAGTGGAACATTTTCACCCCTATCTCCAATTTCCACCCTCTAATTTAATAGCACTCCGCGGTTTTTTCATCTAAAGTGACCATTTGAACGATTCATGTAATAAAATATCTTGAATGTCATAGTTCCTTTTTAAGTAAACTTTACGGGCTACACCGATTATTTCAATAGGATTTTGGATGCCATAAATTTAGGGTGAGGGAATGATAGAACATAAAGAAAAAATATTTGTTTTTATCGCCTTTTGATTTTCAAATACGTAGCGCAAAAGATGATTCTTTAAAATCAAATTTGAACCAAACAAAAACAATTTATTACGTTGAAATTTGATACGAATATCTTTTTAAGGGTGTTACATACGTCAGTATACTGTTAGCTTATTACGTTCTATTAGAGGTTATTAACAACAACTTTTCAAAAAGAAATATTGAGACATAACTTTTTTGAGGTTAGTTTAGTTTGCAGTGTATTCATACATACATATATTATAAGGAAAAATTTAATATATACTGTTGTGTAGAATGTTGTTTTATGTGTTAGTTAAAATTTTATGTATGAATGTTCTATTTTGAAAATTAATGTTTTGAGTAAGTTTTGAATAGCCCCTGTATATGTGTGTCAATAAGGTATGTTATGTGTAGTGTATATGTTAAAGACATAAATACAATTCACAAGTCGTATATTTACCTGCTAATGCTTAAATGGCCTCTATTTTACACTTTATTTACTTTAAAATTTTGCTTAAGTTTTTTTTTTATTTTTTATTTTTATACTTTATATTTTATGTGAGCAACTCCCTCGAGCAGGAGGCGGGTTCAATATTTTATTCAAGTAAGAATCTACTTATTTCTTTGTCATAAATTTTGTTTATCTCACTATCTAGATTTTCCTCAAATATCACACATGGAATAATAAATAAATCGGATAACTTTAACAAGTGTCAGCTATATTTACTACAACGGATGTTCAGATATACAGTTATACAAATTTTCTTAATCTAGACTTATACTAAAATTAGAATTTGAGATCTCTTTATTTATATTACTTTTCAAATTTGATTGGTTAAATGAAACTTTTGTTTTTAAATTTGTTAAAATTTTGTTTTAAATATCTTTATCTTTCATTGATCAATGTTTTTTAAATATGTGGCCAATAAAATACACCTCTTAACTGCAGTTAAATAAAATGGTCTACCTTGTATTTTGAAATTTCAAAGTTCTCAGACGATCTTGAAGTTGGCAGGCCTGCTGAACTGGAACTAGACTTTCTCGTTGTTTTCTGCCATTAACTCGTTCTGAGGCCGTCAGATTCTCCTCCGTTCCATTTATTCCGCTCAGGCACTGGTCACTAATTTTGAATTCGCACTTTATTCCCTTTTCGAAAATTCACTG
>NW_019416263.1:768616-782324 GCF_000390285.2 Anoplophora glabripennis | reverse complement strand
GTTTATCTCACTATATAGATTTTCCTCAAATATCACACATGGAATAATAAATAAATCGGATAACTTTAACAAGTGTCAGCTATATTTACTACAACGGATGTTCAGATATACAGTTATACAAATTTTCTTAATCTAGACTTATACTAAAATTAGAATTTGAGATCTCTTTATTTATATTACTTTTCAAATTTGATTGGTTAAATGAAACTTTTGTTTTTAAATTTGTTAAAATTTTGTTTTAAATATCTTTATCTTTCATTGATCAATGTTTTTTAAATATGTGGCCAATAAAATATACCTTTTAACTGCAGTTAAATAAAATGGTCTACCTTGTATTTTGAAATTTCAAAGTTCTCAGACGATCTTGAAGTTGGCAGGCCTGCTGAACTGGAACTAGACTTTCTCGTTGTTTTCTGCCATTAACTAGTTCTGAAGCCGTCAGATTCTCCTCCCTTTTCGAAAATTCACTGCAGTCGAAACACTTGATTGGTCACAAATCCTAACAGTTCGTTGTTGTACGAGTTTAATTTTCTTATGTTTGATCCCTGTTCGGACTAATTCCTTTTCTCACAACTTTTGACAAAATTATAACCTCACATCAGTTTGACATCTGAGATTTGAAAGGGTACAAATTTTAAAATAATTGAGTTGCCTTGAGTTTACTTATGACTTTCACTTGTTTTCTTTCAGATTACCACAGATGTTTATCGTTCAAAGATCATGAGCAAACTAGCTGTTTTCGTCCAAAACACTTTTAATAAACCCGAAAACAAAAGAAGTTTGTTGTGGATACAACGTTACCTGTCATATGATAACTTATTTTATGGAATTTTGGGCATACGGATTTCTGAAACTGAAATTTATGCTTATTTTAATAGGATACAATTCTCGTTATTTTGATACCCCATTTGTTATTGTAGGTTATAATTTTACATCTACTCTGAACCTATGCTAAATTATGAAAATACAGTAACATTTCTTACTTAAAACTGTTTTTACCTAGCTAGAACTATTCTATAACCTCTTTATTAAATTTCTTACATATTTTCCACTTGAGTTTGCATTTATTTAAATGTTTATGGCTTAATTTTGTTCTAGGTGTCGAAATGACATCGTTTTTCACAAATGTTTCACTTATGGAAAAGTCTATAACATGAAATAAATACTGCTTTTTAGTCCTTGGAAAATGCACTAGCCAATGTCTACAGCAGATTCACACTCACCGTTAGATTAAAAACAAGATTTACAAAGTTTGTCGTTTGACATATGATACAATATTTTTTCTTGTACAATGCACCTATATATTGGATCAAATCCAGTTCTAAAGATGTGAACTTGCTAAAGGTATAACACTTTAACTTTCTATAACGTTATTTGCATGTATATTGAAAATTTAGTAAAATTTCTTCGATAGCCGTTACTGTACAAAGCTACCGTTTCAAAATTTGATGACAATCTTTAAATGAGGTACAGATAATGTTTTGTACTGCGGTGGCTTGTTAGTGACAAACATGTACTACACTTCTGTGCTGTTTTTTTCAAGAACTTATCATTGGAAAATTGTTTTATTTTGAATTTCATGTGAATTTTGACATTTCCGGAGTCATTTTCCATAAGTAATAAATTTAAGTATTGACATGTGTTAGTTTTGTTGCTTTTATTATCATTTTTTAAACGTTGGTATGCCCAAATTTTGTTACACAGTGCATCTAAACTAAAATTAATACACAAATAACAGTTTTACCGTATGCACTTATTACTACTTAGTTGTATTGGATTTTTTCTCATAACAAGTAAAAAAAATCTATTATTGACTAATCTATCACCCATTTCCAAACTATAATTTTAAATTAATTAATGAATCAGTATGCACAGCTTCAAGTACATATAAATATATTTTTATTACTATTGCTAATATTTTTAGCTTCGATTAGCTCTCGGTTAACTAATCAGATAATTAAATAGTGTGTTTAATTTCATTAAAGCCTTACAAACCTGATTGATATAATAAGACAATAACAATGACAATGTACATCCCACACTGTGCAAGCACAATACTAATTGAAACTGTTCTCTTCCACATGCTGCGTTGATTGTTCACAACTGCGTATTAAGAAATGTAGTAATATTTAATTTTATGAAATTAGTAGTAATTATCTGTAATATATAATTATATTTAAATATATTTATTGTAATATAACATAATATTCTCTTGTAGATATAATACAGTATTTTGAAAAATAATTATATGTACAACAGTAATGAATACATAACAAGAGATATTTGATGTCAAGAAACTGAAGCTAGCTATTAGTTTCAAGCAATATTTTTCCCTCATTGTAGGCATGTTAGTTTTCATCTACCTTATTTATTTATTTATTTATTTNTTGACATTTCCGGAGTAATTTTCCATTATATAACTTGCATTGCACAAATTTGTGATATTCTTTTAAACTAGACATAAAATAGAACTATTTGACTTAATTTTACTACACCATGTGATTCTTTTTAAGAAAATCTATCAATTTAATAAATATTTTCAGTTTAATTGTTCATACTTGGAATTAAATATTTTAAAAACGCTACTATGCTTTAAGATATGCTTTTATTTAATGTTTTATAATTGAGCAGTATGTCATAACATGACAATACATCTACATCAAAAAAGTACTCTTGTTGAAATGACTGATATCCATAATTGTTGAGAAGAACGTAATTGACAGTCTCGAAGCCAGTTAGCCTCTACTACTTAATAATACCTACAAAGAGCCCGGTACTGGAATTTGTACTCGAATGCCCGAATTATTCGAGATTGGTTAAATAAGCACATTACTGAACGGTCTATTGGTTGAAATGGGCTAGTTGCGTGGCCCACGCGATCGCCAGATTTGAGTCAGTTAATACGGCTGAGGCACTACGAGAACGAATAGAGAATGCCGCCAGAATAGTCGCAACTATCCGCAAAGTCTTAATAAGACTGAACGAATACTCACAATGTTGATGTGTACAATTATGACTTGACAGTAACAAGGGACATTTATAACATTGTTGTAAGCTAATTTGGTGAGTAAGAGTGAACCAGCCGAAATAATAACGTTGACTTCGTTTTGGTGCATAAAAAGATTGCTATTTCTTTTTTTTTAGTTAATTTATAACAAATTTTATTATTTTTCAATAGTCACCGAATTCATTTCGCATCTTTTTGTTTATTATTTAATCAGCTAACTGCTCCTATTTATTCTGCAGTGGCGGTTAACAAAAATTTAAAATTTGGAGTGTATTACCTTAAAAACTAAGAGAAAAAAATCATTAGACAAACGTTGTTGTTGAACTTATTTCTGGGATACCCTGTATAAGTAATAAATTTAAGTTTTGACATGTGTTAGTTTTGTTGCTTTTATTATCATTTTTTAAACGTTGGTATGCCCAAATTTTGTTACACAGTGCATCTAAACTAAAATTAATGCACAAATAACAGTTTTACCGTATGCACTTATTACTACTTAGTTGTATTGGATTTTTTCTCATAACAAGTAAAAAAAATTTATTATTGACTAATCTATCACCCATTTCCAAACTATAATTTTAAATTAATTAATGAATCAGTATGCACAGCTTCAAGTACATATAAATATATTTTTATTACTATTGCTAATATTTTTAGCTTCGATTAGCTCTCGGTTAACTAATCAGATAATTAAATAGTGTGTTTAATTTCATTAAAGCCTTACAAACCTGATTGATATAATAAGACAATAACAATGACAATGTACATCCCACACTGTGCAAGCACAATACTAATTGAAACTGTTCTCTTCCACATGCTGCGTTGATTGTTCACAACTGCGTATTAAGAAATGTAGTAATATTTAATTTTATGAAATTAGTAGTAATTATCTGTAATATATAATTATATTTAAATATATTTATTGTAATATAACATAATATTCTCTTGTAGATATAATACAGTATTTTGAAAAATAATTATATGTACAACAGTAATGAATACATAACAAGAGATATTTGATGTCAAGAAACTGAAGCTAGCTATTAGTTTCAAGCAATATTTTTCCCTCATTGTAGGCATGTTAGTTTTCATCTACCTTATTTATTTATTTATTTATTTATTATCTACACCTACTCAACGGGATAAACCCACTTACAGAGCAGGGAAAAATTACATAAGAAAGTGAACACAATAAATACATATACATATACTATAAAGACAAGAAATCACAGAGTAGATCACAAACAATATTTCACAAATAGAAACATTAAAGAGAACATCAAAATAATTCTTTAATAATAGAGATTCTAGTATTAAAGATATCTATACTGCCCTGCACAGTTGTCAAAGTTCTACACATAACATATAATGGAGAATATTGTAGTATATTAGTACTAGCTGTTTTCAAATAAAAAGTTTCATTAGACCGTGTGCTTACAGAAGGAACATTAAAGTTAAGTTTTTGTAAAATTTCGGGTATATCCAAATTTCCATTTATTATCTTGAAAAGAATAATAACACTGTGCATATCACGGCGAGATTTTAAAGATTGATAGTTATATTTTTTGAGGAGCAAGTGCTGCGGATACCCTACCGGAGGATATACATTCAAGTCTTTATAGTTTAACAACTTCAAGAACCTGCGCTGCGTTCTTTCCAACAAATCAATATAACTAACATAACTTGGAGCCCAAATCAGGGAACAATATTCCAATCGAGGTCTAACGAAAGAATTATACAGCAACTTAACTGTATCAACATTGCAGAAATCCCGAGCATTGCGAATTACGAAACCCAGACATTTGTTAGCTTCCGACACAATATGATGCACATGATACTTAAAAGTGAGTTTAGGGTCAAAATAGATTCCTAAATCCTTAACAACATCTGGTCTATTAAGAAGTACAGTATCAATATTGTACGGAAAATAGATACTATTTTTCTTTCTAGAAAAAGTCAATAGATTGCACTTTTTCACATTTAAGGGCAATTTGTTCAACTCACACCAGAGTTTCAGTCTATTAAGGTTCTCCTGCAGTACAACACAGTCCTGTAAATTTCCTATCTTTAAGTATATAACTTCATATCATCGGCATATAAAAGATGAGGTACAGTGAAATTGTCGACAATGTTGTTAATAAAAATAAGAAACAACAGTGGACCCAAGATCGATCCTTGGGGAATACCCGACAAGACCGAAAAACTGTGTGAAAAGAACCCCCTGTAGCATACGTATTGACGACGGTCACAAAGATAGGAGTTCAAAAGTGTTAGAAAATTAAATGAAAGGCCGCATTTGTTAAGTTCACGTAAGAGAATATCATGTTGTAAGCGATCAAAAGCCTTGGAAAAATCTGTGTATATTACATCCACCTGTTCCTGATTATCCAAGGTTTCAGTCAGGTATTGAGTAGTACATAATAAGTTATGAACACTCCTTAATACACCAAATCTTATTGAAATATCGCATTTATCTCTAATAAGAAAATTTGACTGTCTATAAAAGTAAAGAATAAATCTAAACTGGAACGTATGATACAGGTACAGTACTTAGAAATAAATATAATCGTCGAAATACGCATTACATCGCTCAATAAATTCATACAGAACGCTGTATCCAAGCCTATCCAGCCGAGAAAGAATCGCTCCACTTAATAATGGAGGTAATTGTGGAGGATCACTATCCGTAATCATCGGGACACTCCGTCCAGGTGCTTTGCGGAGCACAATGACAGCCCGCTACCTCTCTCCATTTTCATTTATGGGCTTCTTTGCAAGCGCAAGAGTTGTGTGCTTTGTGCGGAACACACTAGAGTGCGAATCCCGGTTATGGTTCAGGTGACGCTAAAGGCTATTGCCTGTATTAGCATGGGCATGTCTGGTCGGACAGGCCATTCAATAGTTTTTGGGTTTACGCTTATTTCTTGGTAGATTTCGAATAAACGAAATATGAAAGGGCAAATTTAGTCTTGAAATACAAAATTATGTTTGATATTACCTAATTTTCAACGTACTTCGTATAGTCTGTGTACTTTTGCATAAATTTTCTTCACAATTTAATAACATCAAAAATTGATTGAAAGGTTCACTGAGTTTGCTGTTGTAAAAGAAAACTTATTACAATACTCAAATCCAGTTAAATTTATTTAGGAGGTGCTTAAACTGTGATGCATACAGTACATCGGTAGTACCTATACCAGATATTATAAAATTTTGCAGTACTTATTGAGTAATATAATAAAAAGTAGATTTAAAACTTTGGATCGATGAAAACTAATTCAAAGAAAATGGTAGCGAGTAAATACTTCTTATTTATATACGCAATCCAAACATATCACAAAAATTCCAAGCCCCATTTAGCTTATGTTTCAATTCTTATACAGGGTAGGAAAGTACCGATGGTCTATCTGAAGTTACGTGAGAGCGATAAAGTAAGCCATAGAAATCCATGTGATGGACAATAATGGGTATAGTGAAGGCATCTAATAGTCACCGCCCATTTCGCCCTTCCACAAATAAGAAGTGGATCTTATTTGTGGAAGGGCGAAACGGGCGGTGACTATGAGACGCCTTCATTATAGCCATCCTTCTCTATCGCATGGATTTCTATGGCTTACTTTATCGCTCTCACGTAACTTCAGATAGACCATCGGTACTTTCCTACCCTGTATACGTCTAAGTGTTAAGCACTGTAAAATCGTTATTTAGATCTAACAGAAATATGTTTTTGACAAAATAAACAATATTTCAAATTATCAACTTTTATGACGTGACTTGATGTCTCTACATAATTAGTCTATGAATAAATTATATTTTACTAAATTTGGTGTCTTATTGTGTATTTTAGCCTTAAAAATACAATTTTACAGTTTATTTACTACTACTACGATGACGTATACTTAGTGGAAAATCGTGTTATTAAAGACTTGAAAATCACGTTTGATGCTAAACTAACATTATCAATTCACATCAATAATTTTGTATCGGGAAATACTAAATTAGAAAGGGCAGATAATTTACATCTATTAAAACGATAAGCATATTCCCTTTGGGAAGTATCCAGGAAATTCTAAGATTTATTTATAAGGAAGACGAAATTTTCCATCCATGAAATTATAATTTGTTTTACTTGTTAACAACTTTATCTCTCTAATTAAATTTTAGAAATAACGAAACGAAATCTTTTACGTTATTAGCTCTTACAGTATTATGTTTGTGCTGCTGAAGAAGTAATAATTTTTCACATTACAGTCTTATATCCTTATCATCATTTTCCAATAAATAGCCGTGTATAAAATTACAATTAGTTGAACAGAATCAATCAGTTTTTATTATTTTTTTTCTAATATAGTAGTAGTTAGTTCGATTCAAGCACGCATAGCATTTTGTAGAATATTTGGCTGTATTGGAATAATTAATAATTGTGTGTAATTAATTTTGTGAGAGAACCCTAGGTAGAAGTTTCTCAAGTGTATTTCCTTTTTCCCTTTCCTTTTGCCCTCGACAGGAAGAAAGGTCAATTGCATCACAAATTTGGTGAGTTCGTTTAGTTTAGTTTTTGTTTTCTTTATTTTAATATATACAGTCCAATTGAAAAGGGCTATTTGGGCCCTATCAATATGTCCAAAAAAAAAGTTGAATAAAAATAGTTCCTAAACTCATGGTTAGAGGGTGCATCCCATGGCGTTACGAAAGAATCATCAATATTTCTAAATAATATCTCGCATGCAATAGAAAAAAAAATATTAAATATATCTTTTTTTTCTATTTACCATGCTGCAGAATGGAGGGCAATATAGGTACCGATTTTTTTTAAAGATGTTACTTCAGTTTGTCTTATCCATATTTAAACGATTGTTTAACGTGATTTATTTTTATTACAAACAACGCAAATGCTAATTTCTATGCTCACGATAGGTTTTTTAAAAAAGGCCATACTAGATTCGATTTTTAAGCAACCATACAATTTTTTTTCTCTCTTTGACAGTCCAGTAATTATTAATTTCAAACATGTTATTTTTTTTGTCTATTTAAACGTTTTGCCGTATGGAAAAAAATGAGAAAAATGAGAATAGTCGACGATTTTTTCCCAACCAAAAACCAAGAAGAAAACAATCAAAAAATAAAAAATGTTTCTTTAAATATTTGAAGAAAAAACGTCATTCGTAATTTTGAAAATGAAAGTAGGTTGTTTTTCGACATTTTAAGCAAGTGAAGTATGTGATATAGTGATGTGTATTCTTTTCCTTCTTAGTGAGAGTTTTGGTTAGGCAAAAATAGTTTAGTTGCATGAAAACAACCCTTGCCCAAAGGTTTATCTAATTAATTTTTTCACTGGTGAAAAAATATCAAAATAAACAAACAAAATAATTGCTCTAAATGAACAATAAATGAAAAAACTACAAAACTGCCCTAATTTTATTTTTCAATATTAAAAAGTTCATCATATTTCTGTTAAAAAATGTATTAGGTATACCTATTTATTTTTTCCTAAATACCGTATTTACGTCAGATGCTCTGGATTCTCTGACACTCCACTATTTTTGCAATAATTTTAGAAAAGAAAGAGCCCTGTTTCTGTACGTACTTTTCTTAATTAATTGCCTTTCGAAAAAAGTATTTATTATCTTTTTTTCCGAGAAATCGGACAGCGTAAACATTATTTTCAAAAACACTTGTTATCGTTGAACATATAAATTATTATTGATTATTTTTATAGCAAAAATAAATTACATTAAAAACCTTTTTAGAAATAGCCATAGTTTAAATTCGGATCAGGCAAACTCAAGTTTTATCATTTTAAAAATTGGACTTGTCCTTCATCTTACTCTTAGAAAAAAATTATCGTTGAAACAAAATTTGTAGGAGACTTAACAGAGAGACTATAAAACGTATATCTCTGACCTACATTGTATACAAGATATTTGGAAATATTGATGAAATTAAAAATATTTTATCTCGACCTTTTTTGGGTTTTTGGGTATATTTGTTAACATTTTTTTTTAAATCACACTGTAGGTACGTATATACTTGATACACGTTGATAAATTTATGATGAATAATAATATACTATTGAAATTAACCAAAAAAACTCAGGACTAAAAAAAATTGGTTGTCAAACGAAGAGACTATTCAACGCTTAGAATTTGTTTTTAAAATAACTTATGATGAACATGAGCCTGGTCATAAAGTCGTTAAAAGAAGTACCTGAGGGCCAAAAACATTTTTAATAGAAAATATTTATATTCACATTCAGACAGTATTGAATATTACTGTTAATATGAACAACGGTATCGATACCGTGATTCTAGACTTGTCCCTTAATCTATCATCGATGAGAAATCAAAGACAACGAAAAAGCCGTTACCAACAAGAAGGTACCGATCCATCCCCATTTCAAATTCCGGAAAACAAATCTGTGCACCGATTGTTCGCCCTTGATACCTTTATCAATGGTACGAATCAGACGTAGGTCACTCTCCTAATCCCTTTCCGAACAGGAAACACTACACGCTGTAAAATCAACAATGTGGCATTTTTTATGAAACCTCCATGAGAATTCGCCACAATGCCAACAGGGCCAGAGATCTCGATCTCCAAATTGCTTATCAGATCTAGGAATAATAGAGGAATAATCTGCAAAACCCTAAGGGTCCTTTGAAGTTTAATCGAAAATAAATACAGGATCGATAATTGCTTGTATCGATATGTGGAGAATGTATTGTGTGTTTTTCAGCGCATTAATAGGATTTTACACGCGTTGGGCAATTTCGTTTGAAATTATCTTGAAAGATAACAAACATTGTTGGATTTGCAGAAGTTTTATCCGAAGAACGGCAGATTAGATGAAAAAAATGTATACATTTTTTAAGCATAAGTTCAGCAACATCTGTAACAATTCAGAAACATTTAGGATATACAGGGTGATTCAGTACTTATCCAAAAACAAATTTTTGAATGTACAGGAGATTCTTATAAATATAATTTTGTAAAAAAAATTAAAAAGGGCAGTTCATTGATTTAAAAATACACTTCTGCACTAACAATAAGTGACAGTAATTTTTTTCCCCTCGCTAGGGGTGAAAAAAGATAAAATAAAGGGGTTTTTCAAGATACTCAAAAGGGGTAAGAGCTAGAAAAAATTTTCGTATAAAAGTTGTAGAGCATAAAATTCAACATAAAAATGGTTCATTGATTTTTATTGTACTATTAAAATTAACAGAGTAGTGTGGCGAGAAGTTGATTTCAGAAATTAAAAAAAAAATCGTAACAAGCAAAAAAATTAATGAATTTTATATATTTTTTTTAATCTAATCTAAAAAATGTAAACGTTCTTTTCAGAGAAATAGATATATTTTTTAATTTTTAATAAAAAATAACATTAACAATGTTATAACATTGTTATAACAATTTTTCAATCGTTAATTTTATGATTTAACACAAAACAATTTTTTTCTGTCATTCGATTGATTATTTAAAATAATAAGTTACTTGCGAAATTTTGTTTTACGACAAGGATAAAAAAATCACGTTCGCTTTGTGAAATTGTTATAACTTTTTTATAAAAAATTAAAAAAATATATCTATTTCTCAAAAAAGATAGTTTACATTTTTTAGAGTAGATTGTAAAAAAATTATAAAATTCATACATTTTTCTGCTTCCGATTTTTTAAATTTCTAAAATCATCCCTTAACTTCTGGTCTCCCTAATTTTGTTAATTTAAATAGTAGGTGCAAGAAAAAGCCAGTGAACCATTTTTATGTAGAATTTTATCCTCTACAACTTTTTATAAGAAGCTTTTTTTCTAGCCTTTTGAGTTATCATAAAACACCCCTTTATTGTATCTTTTTTCACACCTGATTGGGGGTTGAAAAAGAAATTACTGTCACTTATTGTTATTATATAGGTACCCCAAACTAACTTATATAAAAAAAATTCAGGCAAGTTGACCAAAATTGCGATTTAAAGGCCCATTTAATTGGACTACCTACTACGTTCATATAAAAAAAAATGTTTCAAATTAACCCAGATAGTATCTGTCAAAGTATGTTTTAGAGATGCTTGCAATTTTCTACTTTTTGGGCAGTTTTTCTCTTATCAGACTTGTTGTCAAATTGGCCATGACCAGAAACACTCCAAAAACAATTTAAATGACTCGAAAATAACGAAGTTGGTGTCAACTTCCGTTATAACCGGAAGTGCTGGAGAATTCTAGATATTTTAGTTGTGTTTCCTCCGGGACATTGCCATGTTGCCAAATTTTCAAATTTTTCGGACCCTGTATATAATAAACTAGTAAGTCTGTATTTGCTGTAGAAGATTATATAAAAGATTTTGTTATAAATCATGTCAAGGCGTTNGCATTAATAGGATTTTACACGCGTTGGGCAATTTCGTTTGAAATTATCTTGAAAGATAACAAACATTGTTGGATTTGCAGAAGTTTTATCCGAAAAACGGCAGATTAGATGAAAAAAATGTATACATTTTTTAAGCATAAGTTCAGCAACATCTGTAACAGTTTAGAAACATTTGGGATATACAGGGTGATTCAGTACTTATCCGAAAAAAAAAATTTTGAATGTACAGGAGACTTACAATTTTGTAAAAAAAAGTTCAATGATTTAAAAATACACTTCCGTACTAACAATAAGTGACAGTAATTTTTTTTCAACCCCTCGCTAGGGGTGAAAAATATAAAATAAAGAGTCTTTTCAAGATAACTCAAAAGGGGTAAGAGCTAGAGAATAGAGAAAAAATTTCGTATAAAAGTTGTAGAGTATAAAATTCAACATAAAAATGGTATATTGACTTTTTCTTGTACTATTAAAATTAACAAGAGTTAGTGTGGCGAGAAGTTGATTTCAAAAATTAAAAAAAATAGCAAAACATTTATGAATTTTATAATTTTATTTTCTATCTAATCTAAAAAATGTAAACGTTCTTTTCAGAGAAATATACATATTTTTTAATTTTTAATAAAAAAAGTTATAACAATTTCAATTTTTCAATCAAAATTGCGATTTAAACGCCCATTTAATTGAACGTAGATAGTTCAATGTTCATATAAAGAAAAAATGTTTGAAATTAACCCAGATAGCATCTGTCAAAGTTTATAAGTAAGTAAGTATTGCATTTTCGGATTCTACATGAAATTTGACGGCCATTTTATTAAATATTCGCTATACCTTGGAGTTATAGAATTTGAGATATTAATATTTAAAGAAAAAATTTGACAGGTGCAAGGGTCCACGGAGATGCTAGTAACTCTTTTGTCAGCAAATTCTTCACATGTTCTTGAAATTACTTTGATACATTTTCCATAAATAACAAACAAATTAAAATAATAATCATTCGTATGATTTAAACGATCCCCAAGCAATTTTATTTAAATTTTCAGCAAAAACTATTTAGACACAACAATAATTTGACAACTAACTTGACAAATGTCAAGTTATTTCAGTTGTTTTTGGAGTGTTTCTGGTCATGGCCAATTTAACAACAGGTCTGGTACGAGAGAAACTGCAAACTGCAAACACCTGTAAAAGTAGTAGGGCAACCCTAACAATGCTTATATGGTTTGAAAGAAAATTTTAATCAGCATACGACAGAGTAAAAAAATACAGGGTGTTCCATTTAAGTTAACAAAGTTATAGCTGTTTGAAGTTATCAAAATGTAACAACAAAAATAAAACACCTAGTATTAAATATTTTAATTTGTTGTTATACCATAATTTAGTGTTACCTATGCCCTTCACAGGTACCAAAAATTCACTTGATATCACGCTCCTAAAAACAGTTACTAGCATCTGCGCGGACCGTTGCATCTCTCAAATTTTTTCTTTAAATCTCCAATTCTATAACTCCTAAGTATAGGGAATATTTAATAAAGTGACCCTCAAATTTCACGTAGAATCCGAAAATGCATTAATATATAGGGTGTCCTACTTAAAATAACGAAGTTGGTATAACCGGAAGTGCTGGAGAGTTCTAAATATTTTAGTTGTGTTCTCCCCAGAGACATTGCCATGTTGCCAAATTTTCAAATTTTTCGGATCAGTACTTTCCTAGATATCGATCGATGGAGTTCCCGGTGGGACACTCTGTAGAGCTTGTAACACCCTGTATAATAAACTAGTAAGTTTGTATTTGATGTAGAAGATTATATAAAAGATTTTGTTATAAATCATGTCAAGGCGTTATATAATTGATTTCTTGAAATTCTTTAAGGCTTAAAAAGTAAGTAAAACGTATACAAAATGTTCCGCATCGTTATGTTCAAACTTTTGAAAGCAGAGAGTAAAGTTATTCTAAGGTTAAAACAGAATAAAGTTGTAGACTGACTTTTATTACTTGTTGTGAAGTTACAGTCTTATGTACTATAAGCAGATCTAAATTTGTAAATGAAATAAAAACTTATTTTAGTTAAAAAATACTCGAGAATAGCAAGTCAAGGTTGTCCTTTTGCATGACCGCCTAGATTACCACGATTATGATCCTGATTTTTATTTAAGAAGAAACAAGGGTGAAATAAAAATGTCATTTCATTTATAACCATACACCCAGAAAATACTGTCAAGAAAATTCACACAGTTGTTTATACTACTGTGCAAGAACAAATTATATCAAACCATACAACATTACTACTAAGTTTGAGTAAATCTAGACAAATATTATTATGCAACTATGAAATAAAATAA
>NW_019416263.1:738211-768377 GCF_000390285.2 Anoplophora glabripennis | reverse complement strand
TTTTTTTATTGCATATTTCAAAAGTTTACCCTTTAATTAGTTAGTATGCCAAAAATCAATTTTTTGTTTCAACGAGAAATGTGTGAAATAAATTAATGAAAACAGAGCGCGGAAAAACGTTGAGCCTGACGTCATAATACCGGTACGGGCGACTGGCAGAGCACTCCGCTCACGCTCGCTCTCATCCCATTCTGTGTTAATACATACGGTGTGTGGTTCGCTTGGAAGTTTCGTTAATCATTGTTTTTATGTCAAAAGTACCTCAGGATCGACTCCGAATAAAATATTTATTTCATTACCGAAAAATGAAAAGTTTGTGTGATATTATCCACGGTTTCCCCAGCCACAGTATGCAACTCAAAACCACCTTCGTTTTCCTTTGGTTGCACGTCTAGGGGGTTGTAAAATATTATTATTTGAATATTTAGAGCACAATTTTCAACTTTATGCCGGAAAAAAATTCTACCCCATCTAAATGTTCGTGTTTACAAAAAAAAATCGAAAAACGTCGGCGAGAGGGACCTATAAGCAGTTAAGAACCACTCTCGTTTTTCTTTGGTTGCTCGTCTAGGGGGTTATAAATATTATTATTTAAACATTTAGAACAGAATTTTCAAATTTATGTCGAAAAAAAAAATTTCTACCCCATCTAAACGTTCCCGTCCACAAAAATTTCGAAATACGTGGAGGGACCTATAAGCAATTTATTTAAATAATAATATTTTACAACCCCCTAGACGGGCAACCAAAGAAAAACTACGGTGGTTCAGAGTTACTTCAAATACTAGTCAAAGTACTACTGGCACATACACGTCGTAGCATACATCCACAAGTACCGAGTCTAGTACGTTGGGTACATTTGTACACAAAATGGAAGGCAAAATTACGTCATTGAGAAAAATCCGAAAATGTATTTAGATATTCCAAGTCATTCTATGATTATAATAAATATGTTGTGTGAAAAATGCATTTCAACAAGACTTGATGTATACCTCTTATGCACTCTCTATTTATACACTAAAAAATATAGGTATATAATATAGGTAAAAGTATAGCAAATATCTACATATCTCTCCGACTGCTCGCGACTTGATCTCCGAGTGGCCGGTATCATGACGTCATTACCTATTCTTCCGCAGTGTTGACCTTTTTAAAGGTCTTACAAATTCAGAATTAAATATATCACTTATTATTAATCCTATTGACCTAATTTTATTAAAATATATTTAGGTGGCTAAATACTATCAGAAAATTAAAGAAAAAGTTTAAAATTATATATCACCGAATGGGCCTATTGTAACTTTATGCGCTTACGATTCTAAAATTTGAACATAACGACACGGAACACCTTGTTTAATTCCTTTATAACTGTTAAGAATTTATCATTCGCTGCATCTCTATCTGGATCTTCTAAAGCGGTCTACATTTTAAATGTTAATAAATCTTCATACAATTTGGTTATGTCTCTCGAGATAATACACCGTAACGAATTTTTTCGAACCGCCGAGACAGAATTTTCCAGTCGCAACTGCTCACAATTCCCATAACAGTGCCGACGCATTGTGCCATATGTTTATGAATTCTTCATACAAATTTGAATATCGCTATTCCAGAAGTTGTAATGAATGTCATATGTAAATGTAACAAAATAAAAAAAATTACAAATTCAAACTCGGGAGTAATCGATACTTTATGCCTCAGTCCTGTCCCGAATAAGGAGCGATTGAAACATGTGTTCCACGTCGGCATACATGAATACCAAATCATCCAGAAGTCAAATTTAATTCGATTTGAAGTAGAAACGCTCGTATATTTGCGCACGCCCCTAAGTGATTTTACATTTTACAACTGAATCTAAACGACCTGACGTCTATTCTGTTCGATATATCGATCAGTGTTATGGTAATTTATGATTTGTTACACTACAAGGCCGTTTATGGGAATCGGCATTTATAAATCAAAACTTATATGGGGTTACTTGCCCCAAATGAATTTAAAATTGGATCGCGAACCTTTTTTTATGATCCCGTACTTTTGTGCATCCGTACCCCTTCAAGGTTTATATCTATATACCCACAATGGATTTTTCTGTGCATGTGCACCATTCATGACACTTTTTTTATTTTGGATCTTTTCAAAAATGCCCTGGGCGTACATTTTTAATGTACGATCCGATTCTATTGTCGATTTTGTTCGGTAAGACTTTGAACGTGGTGCTAATGGTCGAATTGAGATGTTCGATGGTCGTTATGCTATCAGAAGGGTAAAATGGGATGTAACGCTATAAATTTATTGGTGTAAATGAGGTAAGAACAGCGACGGTTATTTTTTCATTATGCCCTTGAGGTTTTTATGGGCAGGCAATTTGTGAGAAATATAAAAGTTATGTGATAATTCATACTAGACTTATTGATTTTATTCCCTGTACTTATTTTCATTTAAGAAATAATACAACACTTAGAGGGAATCTTGAAGCTTTAGTGGATTTTCAAAAATGTACGGTTAGGTTGTTTTACTGTTTTCCAATATTTTACAGAAAATACAGTCTGTACAGCGACTTTACGTATATATCGACAACGTGATCCTAATACAAAATTTAGTAAACATGAAGCAAATCCAAGACATCGGATCGTGGTGGCCCATGTATGAATCCTCTTGTACCAATACAATACAGTGGTCTTCAAATGTAGCATTCAAATAATTTATGTTTATTTGGACATTATGTGGAGGTGCATCTTGTTGGAAAAAATATGGACATACTCATTAACTGTTAAGTCTTCCAAATACTCCTGTAACTGATCTCTCAAAAAATTTACCGTTCACCAGTTAAAGAACTATCAAAGAAGTATGGCCCTAATATTTTTTAACCTAGCATACCACACCACATGTTAATATGAAATCGATTTTGAAAATTTGATTCTCTCATATCTCTAGGATTATCATGGCACCAATGGTATGATGTATTGCGGTTAAACATACCGTTGTTACAAAAATTACTTTCATCTGTCTATATAATCATTTTTGGAAAGATGGGATTATTATTTGCATTATTTAAGTATAAGCGACAAAACCACCAAATTCACCTAGTAAGGAAACAATTTATTTTTTATGTAGAGTTTATATAAAGATTACTATTTCTTACAAAATGACACTAAGAAAAGAAACTCTCCAGAAGCGATTTCCATCTTCTTCAACCTCACAAATTGATAGAAAACTCACTCGTATTCGAAGACCCAAAATTCCTTTAAACAAAAAATAAATAAATAAGACGACGGTAAGCTATAATTTTGAAACTGATATTTTCTTATAATAATAATTAATAGTCATTACTATCTTAAATGAATTGTTGTTACTGCAAGAGTTCGCAAATAAAACCACATCCGTAAGCATCTGTAGTTGCCAACTGCGTGCACTAAACAAACTCCATTAAAATATGGAAAAAAATGAAATAAAACTTACCATTTCTATAGAAAATGTTGAAATTGATCCCCATTAGCGCGGATACAAGCATGGCATCGACGCACCCAATTTATTTTCCCAAATATTTTCCTCTAGTATTCCTCCAATTGTGTCAGCAGCTTAAAGTATACGGTTTCGCAATTCTTCCACCGTAACCAATTGGAGTATTGTAAACCAATGACTTCAAATGACTCCAGAGATAAAAGTCCATTGGAGTTAGATCGCGTGACCGAGGTGGCCATGGCACAGGACCAAGACGTCAAATCCATCGTTGAGGAAACATTTCATTCAAAAGTGTAGTTACTTCTCGAGTACTGTGTGAAGGAGCTGCATCTTGAAGATAAAACATGCGTGCCCGAACTTGTAATGCCACATCGTCCAATAATTCAGGCAACCGGTTCTTCCAAAAAGTTGGTCCATTTAGTCGTCCTTCAAAGAAATAGAGACTCACAAAACTACATCGCCTATTATTCCAGCCCAAACATTTATCAAGAACCGATGTTGATAATGAGTTTCCCTAATCGCGTGAGGATTTTCATTGGCCCATATGTGCATATTATGGAAATTCACTTCATCACGGGTAAATGTCGCTTTACACAAACATAAGCAGGAAAGTCTACTTGATTGGCACATTGCCATAAAAACCATCTGCAAAAACGCATTCGTTGATCACAATCCGGGAGTAAAATCTGATGAACTGGTTGCAGATGATAGGGATGCAACAGCTGACGCCATAAGATGCGATGTACGGTACGAGATGACGTTCCCACCTGGTGTGCGAGTCCGCGAGTACTCATTGTGGGGTCTTCGTCAAGATTTTCCAACACTACATCTTCAATATTAAGGTTCACTTGCTAACCACGTCCTTCTCCTCGAGGAATAACACTTCCCGTATCTCGCAGCCGCTGAAGGGACTGTAGGATTGTATTTGAACATGGGAGGTGACGTTGTGGCGCATTTTCTCCGACTGCACCGTACACTAACACCATATCGACACGTTCGGAAATAGTAAATGCAATGTTTTCTCGGTACATTGTAAAACTAATTTGTGCACAAACTAAAAAATTAAGCAAAGTAAGAAATTACACTGTAATGTCACTATCGTGGAATTACAAAATAAAAACTTTTGTCTGGAATCTTTCACTTTTTAACACTGACGGGTCGATGGACGATGCTTAATATTTAATAATTAAGTGAATAATGAATTCAATACAAATACAAAATCAGTTGACTGCACACATTTTTTTACAATGTAACCTAACCTTCTTTTAGTATTACTAGTATTAAATTATACCGACTTAAATTATAAGGTTGTATCTCGGGTCGCTTAATGTTAGTTCCATCTTTTGTATAAAAGCTAATTGTTTATAAAAAAACATTAATTGAGTAATATATTTTATGCATTATTAATGAAGTTTTTACATTCTAGTGTTAGCAACTAGGTTACCATGTAACCTAAATACTTTGAAGCAAAGCTGTTATAAAATTTTTTCTAACCGCGCTCTTAGTCCCAGAATAAGTATAATAAATTACCTTGCATGTTTCTATCCCCTGGATTCACAATAAATCTTCTGCCTTTATTGATGTCCGCAATAAATAAATAATATAGGCAGTTGAAAAACACCTATTTTAAGCAACCTGAAGAGGAATACAAAGCTTTCCAGAAGTGAATTCGAGTAAAACCACCTTTATATATTAAGCTTATGATACCTTTATTGGGAATTGTACCCGATACACAAAAGTTAATCTATAAAATAAACATTATCATGTACGTCATTTCCCGCATTATAGGCGACACAATGCCGCTAAATCCAAAATAGTTTTCATTGAACCGCTTCATAAATAACCCTAACATTGCACAATATTCCTAAAGTATTACAAATTATAACAATATAAATAACAAGAGCTTTTCTATTTGGGGAATAATGGCCTTACAGAAAGGCTTTGGAAATCCAACATTGTGTGTAGCATTCGTACCAAAAGGGCATTATACGTGTGGAAGTGGGCTTGAAAAATCCGATTTCCTCCCTCGCAAGAATGAGCAGTTGTTGTAGGCACAACTGGACTTAGACTCCATGTTATTGTGGGGATTTTTCTTATCATGAATACCGCGCCATTATGGGCTTCAACCGCAGCTGTTAGTGTATTAGCCTCGACATTTTTTTTGCATGAATTCCGCCCACGCCTTTCCGCCGCAAATCGGTTGTCACTTTACCGAACAAATATAAAAAAAGTTGTAACGGCGGTCATCAAAAGAATATTGTTCCCGAAGTAAATTGATTTTGACACTACAAACTTAGAATGATCTAACAAAATATGAAGAAAAGTCTCAAATAAAGTATTACGTATCAATAAAAATGTTTTTAATTGACATTGCAAGACAAATAGTACTTACATATTTTTTATTCTAGGTTGTCAAGTATCGCTCTCATATAAAAAAATGTGGGATTTTTTTTTAAACAATCAGACAAACAAAACCAAAAAGCTAGTGCTAAAATATTACGACTCAGGTATTAAATGTTTGATGAAGTGGAAATCGAATGAATTTTTTAAATCGTGAAGAATATTCGCCTTTTGAAGTATCGAAAGTCATAGAACATGCAATATCCTAATTTGTCCTCAGACATCTGCAAAACGACATGATACAGCTTATAATGATTTAAAAAATGGTGCATTGAGAAAGAAAATTAAGAGAACATCTGAAAATGCTTTAATGGTTTATTTTGAATACAAGGTCATGAAAGTGAAACCTCCAACGTTATGGTCAATTTAATCTATATTAAAAAAATAAGGGTGAATGTGTAAAATATTAATATAAAAAGATTCTGAAAATTAAGGCCTCGAAAAGTAAATTGGTTATATATCGTCCAGAGAAGTCTAAGAACAGAATAACTACTAAATACAATAATACAAGATATAGAAGACAAAAGTTATATGGTTATCATTAAAATTGCCGCTGCTTCAAAGTAAAAATGTGGAAACAAAAACATCTCTTTCTAATGCGTAGCGACGTTTTCGGAAGTCCAATATGGCGACCGAAATCGAAAAATCACTTTGAATTTTCTAAATGCAATAACATTGAACCTAGAATCCCCGAACATAAAAATTAAGGTCCATAAAGTTGGGAAATTTATAAAAACACTTAAAAGGGTACAGAAACTTTTGGTTATCATTTTTGGTGGCTATAGAGAGACTATAACCCATGAAACCTTAATACCTTCATCCTCAAGAATGTGAAACTTAAACTACAAGTTTTTGAAAATCTCGAGTATGTGTTGTATGTAGGTAACTACAAAATAATACTAGATTTGTTTCGGCTGAAACTAGTTCATGTGATTTCAGTAGTTCAGAATTGAGTAATATTGAATCTAGAACATCTAAATCAGTGTACCTAAAATCGAGAATCTTTGGCGAAGATTTAAATGTGTATTCTTCCTGAAGTCACATAGAACTATCACCAATAGTCCCCAGTCTCTTCTCTAATTTTTTAAACATGTACTGTACCTAGGTTTTCGTGATCGCGGTATTCAGGTTTGACAGCTCCTGGTCTTCTTGTAGTCATTAAAAGCGGTACCAAAAAGTTCCTAATGTACTTCATGCTTTTTATCGTTTTCCCAAATATACTGATGTGCCGTACGACTAGGTTTTAAGTTCATTGAGTCCCCAATGGAACTTTGTAATTTTCTGAATATGGTTATAAATTTTCTTACCTTTCTACCTAGGTTTTAGGTTCAGGGATTCTACGTACAATGTTAGCTAATAATTGTGAAGGAACGGTGTGTTTTTATTGTTAGATGAGTAAGGGTCTCATCTAACTGAAACAACTGATATTTAGAAAATGACTTTTCACTCCCCTATCGCAAATATGGCGTCATAAACGTCCGCCATACTGGATTTCTATAATATACCACTAGACATTAGAAAGTGAGTGACACAAGATTTTGAGCTGTCAAGCTTACTTTAGTTTTTGTAAAAATTGCCTTAAGTATACAGAGTGTGCCATTTTACAGTACGTACCTGAATATTTCATCAGAGAAGCCACTAATCGGAGGGGGACATAGGATGGTGACTTTTAATTTGACCTTGGTCATTTGAAAGTCAGATCTAATTATTTATATAGGAACCTCTATTTTTGAACCCAGATTCGAAAGAGCACAAAATTTTACGTACTTTTAAACCTTTTCTTTGGAATTACCTTTAAAGGTTATTTCAAGGACAAAATGTGTTAAATTACGCACATGAATAGCTCGTCAGGGGAGCCTCCAATAAAAATATAACTCTTACAAAAGTTGTTAGGTTCGGACGGGGACATCGGATGGTGTCCTTCAATTTGACCTTTACGGAGAAGAAGAGCCTTAAATACCTATCGAAATGTAGACGGTCGTATATATTCAAACGTAAACGAGCCTCAAGTACTTATCTAACCCTAAAATTTTGCTCTCTTTGTGAATCCGGGGTCAAACATAGGGGATCCTATTTAAAAAATTAGATTTGACCTTCAAATGGCCTTGAAGATCAAGGTCAAGGTCACCATCCGATATCCCCCTTCTAACCCAACAACTTTCGAAGGGTTATTTTGGGATTGGTGGCTTCCCTGATGGGATGTTCAGGTGCGTAATTTAAAATGGGACACACTGTATATGTATTATTCTTTTAACATTCCGACAGAAAAAAATATAGTTTGCCAAATAGCTCTTGTAAGACCGTGGATAGCAGATTTCCTTGTCGTTTTTTAATAAACACAAATAAGTGAGACGTTGACTGGTTTATGAAAGAAATTTTCTCAATAATTTTAAAATTTGTTATACGTTTATTGTTTCTATGCATTGATTTAAGACATACGTTTTCTGATTTATAGACATAAGGAAAACTCATAAAAGACAGAAAGTTGTCGAAAAAACTCCACACGTACACCGAGACATATGCAAACATTTCATAACCACTCACGATAATCAAAATCACAAACAGAGAATGGAGCACGGACGCGAACAAAATAGAACCCCATACTAGACTTAATCTCTTTACTAACACATCATCAGCGAGTAAGAAGACAACAAACATTCGCCTCCCGCTGATTATACATCTCCAAACCACCCCAAGCCCGCCATTCAGTCGATCCACTTGCAGACACTTGTCCGATTGTAAAAATCTCCATTATGCGGGCCTTACGGATGCAAATGCGAGCGAATATGTTGTCTGGCCGGGATGCAAGTGACGCTCTGTGTGTGCCCTAGCAGGGTCATTAGCACAGGACACCCCGTGGAGTCGTAACCACATTGCAGTGACATGTTCTATTAAGGACTACGCCGTGTTATATTTGTCTGCTGGAAAAATATGTAAAATATGCTCGGTGTTAGCTTTGAACCTTGCGTAACCGCTATAATGGCGATATTTACTCCCTGAGAGATATATTGTTGCAGTTCAGCTACTAATTTCTTGTTTTTTTTCATGATATTTATTTCGTTTTGCGTTAAATGAAGGCGTAGTAGTAAGAATATATAACCATAAATATGCTGCAGTAGTAGCAGGTGTGAACATCTGTGTAGGTACCACATTTGCGGTTTTACTCAGAGTTTTCTACGGGAAATCAAATACTAGTCATTTAGTTTGTTGCTTTCAGATATTTTTTCAATTTATAATGGACCAAATCTTTATATTGATTTTGAACACCCTGCATTTCAAGAACCAAGGGTTTCTGAACACATGTTTATAGAATCTTTCTTTGTTAATTCATGATTTACAATCCGCCGTTAAAGTTTGACAAACTATTTTATTTATATCTTAATTTGAATTTGAGTAGTATTTATTTACTAAAAAAGCAGCGTTTTGTGACTTGTATCATATTAAATATGAAAATCATATATTTTCTTCATATTTTAGTTTATGGGGAATGTTGTCAAAATGCTGTGCAAGCAATAGGCTCTGCAATAGCTTCCACAAACTCTATGACAAACTTTAACACATGGTAGGTGGGTTAATTTCAAACCTTTTTTCTTATACAGTTCCCATTCGCTTTTGTTTAGAAGTTACAAACATTTTAAAAAATATGTATAATTTCATATTTCAATCAAAGTAGCCTAATAAATAAAAATGATTCTATAAAAAAATTATTATTTCTGTTTAAAGTTTAAACATTAATTAACCTTTATTAACCAAATTAACAAATCTTATGATTATAAAAATTGTTTAAAATGTCCATCCTCGGCTCGAATGCAAACCTCACAACGGCGAACTAAAGACTCCGTCGCTCGACAGATGAGAATTGGATCATATCTTATCTGGTTAGCTGCATCTTGAATTCTTTCAAGTAACTGCTGACAGAATTTCAACATAAGCTGCTTCATACCTCCCCATAAATAACAGCCTAAAGGATATGGATCTAGAGAATGAGCTAGCCATGCTATTGGACCTTCTTCCAATTAATTTATTCGGGAAATTATCACTTAACCAAGCAGTTACTTGTCTTCTCCTATGTGGTGGTGCACCATCGTGCTAATACCACATATTTTGAACAATATTAGGTCCTACGTCATCAATGAAATAAAAAAGTTGTTTTTCAAGAAAGTTCTTTACAGATTTGTATTTAAACGGTCATTTAAAACATGTACAGGCAGTAAATTATTGTTGAAAATGCTACCCCAAGCGTTAACACTGAAACGTTGCTGAAATCGTCTTGATCTAATTGCATGCGGATTTTGTAATGCCCAGATATGTTCATTATGATATTATTTATGCCGTCCCTAGTAAAACACGCTTCACCAGACCACATGACAAGCGAAATGGATCTTGAATTTTGTAAAATTGACCTCGGATCCGTGTTCAGCGACCCCTAAAACCCCCGTATACCAAATTTGGGGCGAATGTTATTTTTTGAAAATTTGTTCCGCCATCTTGGATCCGCCATCTTGAATTTTGCAAATTTGACCACGGATCCGTGATCAGTGACCCCTAAAACCCCCGTATACCAAATTTAGTGCAAATGGGTTATTTTTTAAAAATCTGGTCGGCCATCTTGAATCCGCCATTTTGAATTTTGCTAAATTGACCTTGGATCCGTGATCAACGACCCCGAGAACCCTCGTATACTAAATTTGGCGCGAATTTGTTATTTTTTGAAAATTCGTGATATCTGACCTTAATTGACCCGTTTTTTGAGGTTAGAAAAAAAATCATCAATTCTGACTGCGGACTCATGTTCGGCGGTGTTTTAACCATATAAATGAACATTTGAATATAGAAAAAAACATTTTTTGTATTTTTCCTAGAACTTCTTCGTGAATTTTTGCTAGTTTTGATCTGTTTTTTGAGGTTAGGAAGTTCCTGTGATGAGATAGCTCAATTCTGACACCGGATTCGTGATCAGAAGGCAAAAATACTACGGATGACATAATGTCGCATGAAAAGTACAGACAAATTTTTTTTTGTGTGTGGCTGTTATTTTTTTCAAATTTTTTTTAACATATACATAGAGGCGGCAATATCCGATATTAAATTGTGATCTGCAACGTCACGTTAACCAAATTTTTTTGACGTTTGTAAAATTTGTGGACACGTTAAAAAAATTTGAAAAACTAATTCTTGAAAATATTTTTTTTTTCATTTTTTTTAGAATCATGAACGTTTTTGATGAAGACATTTTTTTAACTTAAAAAAATTATTAAAAAGTGAAAAATTACTTATTACATCGATTTTCAGCAAAAACGACAAATTTAAACATTCCGGTCACAAAGAAAAAAAAATCGTAGCGTTTTGAAATTATCAGGGTTTCTTTAGGTCACTTTGAGCTTGAAAAGTTAGTCAATATCTTTAATTTATTCATTATTAGCAAAGTTATGCCAAGTTATTGAAATATCCCTAATTATGCAATTTTCATATTTTTTCTAACAAAAAATTTTTTTCTATCAAANGCAATTTTCATTTTTTTTCTAACGAAAAATTTTTTTCTATCAAAATACAATAATTACAACTTGTAAGAATACTTTGCAGTTTTCAATATCCTGCTTGGATTTTCTGTACGACCATTATTTCCCGAGTACCTAATTGATTGCCAAAGTCAAAAATAATGTTTTTGCTTTGATCGACGGTAACTCACCGACAAATCATTGTACAAGGCTCCAAAACCGCTCAAATTGAGGAGAATTCAATTATCTAAAAGAGCTTTATGGTGAAATTACAAAAAAATTTTTGAAGTCTAAAGGTGTTTTAAAGAAAAGCAAAAATTTGCTATTTTCTTTTGGTTGATTTATTTTCTTATGATTACTCAAAAACTACTGATGCTAAAATATTTTAAACTCCAGTTTCGGAAACTAGACACTTGAAGCTACAATTTCCTTATCTTTTGTTCTCTCTAGAACCATTTCTCTCCACGTTACAGCTCTTTGAAAATCATCCAAAATTTTGTGATTTTTTTAATGTCCCTTAATTTCTGTGCCTAGTATATTAAAAGGAAAAACCGATAATGAGATATCAAATTACAAAGTATAAATTTTTCAATAACGCAGGAGCAAATTCCTTATGTTTCAGTTATGCTGACGGACACTTTATATTTCTTAAAAAAAATGCCCTTACACCCCAACTACAACAATACAGTGGCAAAAGAACTGTTAGTTCCCTTAACACAATTCATTGTCATCTTTTTCTCTTTCATCATGAGCCAACCCCACACACTGCACTGAAAAATCTACCTGCCCAAATATTTCTACTACATTTATATCCGCTCCAGAAAAAATCGAAATAAATACAAATAATTCACACACTGATTACTTTGAAAAGAATATATTAATTCCCGAACGTCACCGTGGAGAGTCCTACGGACTCCGACGTCGAAAATAGGAGTCAGGGCGAGCAAAAAAACAGCGCAGCTTGTCATCCCGATGTCACGCTGTGAGATATTTGTTCAAAGCCGCCTCAGATAACCCCGTTTGTAGTGATTTTTGCCACCGGACCTGCAGGGATGCTGGGAAATGTTTGCACCGATTTAATTCGTTACGATTGCTACGGAAAAGGGGATGGCTCGATAGTTGTGCCATTGTAAGGTCCAGGTAACCGGGCAAGGGTTGCTGGGTTATTTTTTATGCGTTATTTTATAATTAAAATGTTTTCAGCGACGTTATAAACGTGCTTTATAGGTTTCGGGTGTTCCAGACGGTTCATGGCCGCTCTGAGATGTTTTCTCGGCGGTTGGGTTAAGGCTGCCAGCGGGGGTGCTAGGACATTCTCAGGTGTGCGTGTGGGAGCTGGTGGTCGCCACCGAGTCTAGCGTGGACGGTAGGAGTTGACCACTTAAGAAATCGAATATTTCATTCACTATTCTCTCATTTTCTGTGTATACGTTTTATATAAGGTGGTGTTTAAGTACACTCGAAAAAGTTGATTTTAACTACACTCCGAAAAATGAAATTGTAGTTTCTAAGCAAAGTTTGAATATTATATTCTATTTCTATATACATTTTTCATTTAATTCCTGACAAATAAAATGTAAAAACTTTCTTCGTATTTAATAGTACGCTAATGGAAAAAATTAAAGGAACAAAACATTTTGTAGTGTTTTTCGAAAGGCTGTAGGTATCTCATTGAAAAATCGCCGTATCGAGATAAATAACCAAGGATTTTGAAGCTTTAAGTCTCTAGTTTCAAGATCTTTAGACAAAAATTAAAAAAAATTGAAAATTTTTAAAAAATTATTAATTTTTTTTTCTTAAATTTAACTATAGGGTGATTCACAAATGGTGATCGAAAATGAAACCTCGTATTCTTTGATAAATTTTAAGGGGAGTCTTTCCTATAAAGTTTTTATCTAGTTTTTATCTATCTTTTATTTTTGTTAAAAAGATACAGGATGTTAAACTTTAAAAAATATTTTTAATTTTTGTAAATAATTTACAAACTAGTAAGGGCGATAATTTGAAATTGGGTACATGTATTTATGTAAACATAGTTCAAAATCTGAGGGCTTTTCCTAAAATTTATATGGTCCAGTGGCGGAGATACGCCACTGCTTTACAGTAACAACCATGATATTTTCGGATTCGTCTTTCACTTTTCTACAAATTAGTACTATCTTATGTTTATCGAAAAAAGCTTGATTTTCGAGTAAAACTTAAAAAACCAACTGAAAACACTTTTACTTAAATGACATGACCTCCATTTCCACGAACACAGGCCCGACATCTTTTTAGTAACGAAAATTTAATTTGTTCGCAATTTATTGTAGCTTGAATCTGATGAAAAGTATTATTTATTCTTTCTTCTAACTGCTTAGAATGTCAAAGTTGCTATCGCAGCCCACTATGTAATTTGAAATAGCATTATATTCGAATGCGAAGTGTGTTCTCAGTTCGTTTTTTAAATTTTACTCGAAAATCAGGCTTTTTTAGAAAAACATAAAAGAGTATTAATTTGTAGAAAATTGAAAGACGAATCCGAAACTATTATGGCTGCTATCGTAAAGCAGTGGCGTACTATTTTATTTTGAAAAATATGCCACCACTACCCTGTATCTCCGCCACTGGTGCATGTAAATTTTAGGAAAAGCCCTCAGATTTTGGACAATGTTTACATAAATACATGTCCCCAATTTCAAATTATCGCCCTTACTAGTTTGTAAATTATTTACAAAAATTAAAAATATTTTTTAAAGTTTAACATCCTGTATCTTTTTAACAAAAATAAAAGATAGATAAAAACTAGATAAAAACTTTATAAGAAAGACTCCCCTTAAAATTCACCAAAGAATACTAGGTTTCATTTTTGGTCACCATTTGTGAATCACCCTGTGTAATGTAAAATTATGTAAACAGAAAAACGGTGCATGTGAATTTACAGGGTTATTATTGGTACNATTTTCTTATGATTACTCAAAAACTACTGATGCTAAAATATTTTAAACTCCAGTTTCGGAAACTAGACACTTGAAGCTACAATTTCCTTATCTTTTGTTCTCTCTAGAACCATTTCCCTCCAAGTTACAGCTCTTTGAAAATCATCCAAAACTTTGGGATTTTTTTAATATCCCTTAATTTCTGTACCTAGTATATTAATAGGAAAAACCGGTAATGAGATATCAAATTATAAATTATAAATTTATCAATAACGCAGGAGCAAATAACGCCATAAAAGTTTTCTAAATCTACGGTATAAAAATTATTTCCTTATGTTTCAGTTATTCTGACGGACACTTTATATTTCTTAAAAAATTGCCCTTACACCCCAACTACAACAATACAGTGGCAAAAGAACTGTTAGTTCCCTTAACACAATTCATTGTCATCTTTTTCTCTTTCATCATGAGCCAACCCCACACACTGCACTGAAAAATCTACCTGCCCAAATATTTCTACTACATTTATATCCGCTCCAGAAAAAATCGAAATAAATACAAATAATTCACACACTGATTACTTTGAAAAGAATATATTAATTCCCGAACGTCACCGTGGAGAGTCCTACGGACTCCGACGTCGAAAATAGGAGTCAGGGCGAGCAAAAAAACAGCGCAGCTTGTCATCCCGATGTCACGCTGTGAGATATTTGTTCAAAGCCGCCTCAGATAACCCCGTTTGTAGTGATTTTTGCCACCGGACCTGCAGGGATGCTGGGAAATGTTTGCACCGATTTAATTCGTTACGATTGCTACGGAAAAGGGGATGGCTCGATAGTTGTGCCATTGTATGGTCCAGGTAACCGGGCAAGGGTTGCTGGGTTATTTTTTATGCGTTATTTTATAATTAAAATGTTTTCAGCGACGTTATAAACGTGCTTTATAGGTTTCGGGTGTTCCAGACGGTTCATGGCCGCTCTGAGATGTTTTCTCGGCGGTTGGGTTAAGGCTGCCAGCGGGGGTGCTAGGACATTCTCAGGTGTGCGTGTGGGAGCTGGTGGTCGCCACGGAGTCTAGCGTGGACGGTAGGAGTTGACCACTTAAGAAATCGAATATTTCATTCACTATTCTCTCATTTTCTGTGTATACGTTTTATATAAGGTGGTGTTTAAGTACACTCGAAAAAGTTGATTTTAACTACACTCCGAAAAATGAAATTGTAGTTTCTAAGCAAAGTTTGAATATTATATTCTATTTCTATATACATTTTTCATTTAATTCCTGGCAAATAAAATGTAAAAACTTTCTTCGTTATTAATAGTACGCTACTGGAAAAAATTAAAGGAACAAAACATTTTGTAGTGTTTTTCGAAAGGCTGTAGGTATCTCATTGAAAAATCGCCGTATCGAGAAAAATAACCAAGCATTTTGAAGCTTTAAGTTTCTAGTTTCAAGATTTTTAGACAAAAATTAAAAAAAAATAGAAATTTTTTAAAAAATTATTAAACTTTTTTTCCTTAAATTTAATGGTGATCAAAAATGAAACCTCGTATTCTTTGATAAATTTTAAGGGGAGTCTTTCCTATAAAGTTTTTATCTAGGACGCTTTGTTAAATAGATACAGGTGTTAAACCTCAAAAAATATTTTTAATTTTTTTGAATTATTTAAAAACTTGTAAGTGAAATAATTTGAAATTGGGTACATGTATTTATGTAAACATAGTTCAAAATCTGAGGGCTTTTCCTAAAATTTATATGGTCCAGTGGCGGAGATACTCCACTGCTTTAAGGTAACAACCATGATATTTTCGGATTCGTCTTTCACTTTTCTACAAATTACTACTCTCTTATGTTTATCGAAAAAAGCCTGATTTTCGAGTAAAACTTAAAAAACCAGCGGAAAACACTTTTACTTAAATGACATGACAAGCACCAGTCATTCGAGAATTTATTCTAATAAAGAAATTAATACCTAACATTAGTCATCATTTTAATGATTTATTTGAATAAATACTCAAAAATACCTCTATTTCCACAAACACAGGCCCGAGATCTTTTTAGTAACGAAAATTTAATTTGTTCGCAATTTATTGTAGCTTGAATCTGATGAAAAGTATTATTTATTCTTTCTTCTAACTGCTCAGAATGTCAAAGTTGCTATCGCAGCCCACTATGTAATTTTAAATAGCATTATATTCGAATGCGAAGTGTGTTCTCAGTTCGTTTTTTAAATTTTACTCGAAAATCAGGCTTTTTTAGAAAAACATAAGAGAGTAGTAATTTGTAGAAAACAGAAAGACGAATCCGAAAATATCATGGCCGTTACCATAAAGCAGTGGCGTACTATTTTATTTAGAAAAATATGCCACCGATACCCTGTATCTCCGCCACTGGTGCATGTAAATTTTAGGAAAAGCCCTCAGATTTTGGACAATGTTTACATAAATACATGTGCCCAATTTCAAATTATCGCCCTTACTAGTTTTTAAATTATTTACAAAAATTAAAAATATTTTTAAAGTTTAACACCCTGTATCTTTTTAACAAAGATAAAAGATAAAAACTAGATAAAAACTTTATAAGAAAGACCCCTTAAAATTCACCAAAGAATACGAGGTTTCATTTTTGGTCACCATTTGTGAATCACCCTGTGTAATGTAAAATTATGTAAACAGAAAAACGGTGCATGTGAATTTACAGGGTTATTATTGGTATATTCAGTTGTAAAAATTTCTCTCAACATTAGTCTTTTCATAAATATTTGTAAATTATCTAATAAACCATAAAAAGTATTTTTTTTACACTTTTATTCAAATTCATGATGAAAAAAAAATATCCGAAAACCATTACAGGTTTTTGTAGAGAATTTATTTAAGTTTTCAAAACCGCCCTTGAATTTGCTAAGCAATAATTTCTTACGTGCGATGATTAAAAACAAACGTGTTATTTTTCATTCAACCATCGAATGCTCGGCAGCTATTACTCGCACAGAGATCTTTCAAAAATCAAATTGAAGCGGAATAAATAAGCTAACTGACCTTTGTATTGATTGAGTTTTAAAAATTTTTCGTAAATCCAAGGACAGTCCTAAAAGAAAAAAAAAATTTGAATTTTTTTTCTAAAGGTATTTAAGTAAGGTATTTCTTTTAATTGATCGCTAATCGTAGCTCAGAAAATTTTTTCTTCACCTTAAATTAAGACTTAAAGATTCAAAACGCTTTTTTCTTTATCTCGATAAGATCCCATTTTTCACTAAATGATACTACTAAAAAATTCATGAAAATTTTATCCAGTAACGTAATATTTTCAGTGTGCTGATAATGTTCCAGATTATTATCTAGAATTTTCCATACGCTGTCTTAAATCATATTGACCTCATTTTTCTTGTGTGCATCGTGATACCGGCAAGCAATATACTGATATTTGTTCCCATCAGATTTTGAATACAATTAGTATTTTATCTAAGGTAAGTAAATTGAACTAAACGTTTTATATGTGATCCAGAGAAACGTATCTTGATTTTGTTACGTCATACATGTTACTTATTAGGCTTAAATGAATTTGTTTAGTTTTGCCTTTACATTAATTATGTTTCAAAAGTTAGTACGATACGAAATAAATCGTCTTAGGTTAGTTTTTGGAGTCTTCTGAATTTTAAGGTACAAATTATTCCTCAACTTTTATTTATTTCCTGACAGCTCATATTATTTAAACTAATCTACTTATTTGTTTCAAGTAATACCAGCAACTCTTCTGTAGTAAAAGAGAAAAAAGTGATTTCCTATAAGTTCAAGTTTTGGGAAGTTGGAAAGTATTAAAGAAGAACCTCTGTTTCAAAAAAATTTATAAATTTTATTAANCGAAAGTAATATTTCTTCTAATATTAATTTTGAAAATTGTACAAATGTAACATTTAATTTAAATGTCAATAAATAATTTCAATATTATCTTTTTTTTTGCATGAAAAACGTTCTCCATAATGTAAACTACAATGGGAGCATTATACTCCCTTGGGAATAATCGACTACTTCTGTTTTAATTTTGATGTCATATAAACTGATTTCTACTCCCGACCGTGGAAAAAAGTATTTTTCTACACTTTTATTCAAATTCATGATGAAAAAAAAAAAAATCTTCGAAAACCATTACAGGTTTTTGTAGAGGATTTATTCAAGTTTTCAAAACCGCCCTTGAATTTGCTGTGCAATAATTTCTTACGTGCGATGATTAAAAACAAAAGTGTTATTTTTCATTCAACCATCGAATGCTCGGCAGCTATTACTCGCTTGGAGATCTTTCAAAAATCAAATTGAAGCTGAATAAATAAGCCAACTGACCTTTGTATTGATTGAGTTTCAAAAAATTTTCGTAAATCCATGGATAGTCCAAAAAGAAAAAAAAATTGTAATTTTTTTTTCTAAAAGTATTTAAGTAAGGTATTTCTTTTAATTGATCGCTAATCGTAGTTCAAAAAAATTTTTCTTCACCTTAAATTAAAGACTTAAAGATTCAAAACGCTTTTTTCTTTATCTCGCTACGATCCCATTTTTCACTAAATGATACTACTAAAAAATTCAAGAAAATTTTATCCAGTAATGTAATTTTTTCAGTGTGCTGATAATGTTCCAGATGAGTGACCTCATTTTTCTTGTGTGCATCGTGATACCGGCAAGCAATATACTGATATTTGTAAGTAAATTGAACTAAAGCGCAGCGCGTTTGCAGCAAGTTCTCTAGATTAGTACGGAGTTTTCGAGTTGCGCACGAACCGCGCGCACACGGCGCACCCCGTACTAATCTAGAGAACTTGCTAACTTGCTCTTCCCTAACTTTTATTTATTTGCTGAGAGTTCATATTATTTAAACTAACATACTTATTTGTTTCAAGTAATACCAGCAACTATTCTGTAGTAAAAGAGAAAAAAGTGATTTCCTATAAGTTCAAGTTTTGGGAAGTTGAGAAGTATTAAAGAAGAACCTCTGTTTCAAAAATATTATAAATTTTATTAAAAAAAAAATAATTTTGCTTAATAAGTGATTTTTCATTAGAATATTTTTGTTTAACTGTATTTGTGTACTCGTATATTCTTCAGTGAATTTTTACTTAGTTACCAACTCAAGTTTTATTAACCTTAAACAACTTTAAATAACAAAGATATTTACGAAACTATGGCACCCTTTGTTCTAATTTTAACCCCCGACTGTTTGGATTATAAATTTTTTCCCCTAAAATAATATAAAGAACAACACTGTAAGACTAAGAATAAATTTAATTTCATAAAAATGATATAAGTAATGTTTTTCTACTCTCTCTTGTTAAAGTAAATACAAAGAAGTTTCTCCTTAAAATAAATTATTTTCCGATTCCTCCAATGTGATGGAATGTGAAACAGATATTCGTTTCTAATAATTATTATCTAAAGGACAAAATCTGCTTAAAAATAAAATATGCAATCGGAGATCTTACAAATCTGATTAGATAATCTACAATTAGTTGTAAGTTCCTACGATCTTTTTTTGTAAAGTGTACCGTTCATGAATAAAGCTTTAACAAAATTAGAAGTACGTTAATCAAAGGTCTGTATCTGAAAGTTAATTTTTTTGTTCTAGTTTTACAACAATTTCAACAAAGTAATTAAGCCGATCTTTCTATTAATTCATTTAGATAACTCTAATTTACGTGAGACTTGTGCAGAACTTTAATTTGCACTTGCCTAAAATTTATTGTTTATTTTTTATTTTTTTTTCGATTTTGTATCTGTGATGTGCCACTGACAATGCAATGCTCAGAGCATTAATACAGTAATAGATTTAGGTTTTTAATTTTTTTTAATTATCCTCAAAAGTAATCCTTAAAATTTGTAACAAAACATTCAGTACTTATATATATATTTAAGAGACAAATATTCATATAAAAAATATATGCTAGTTTCATAACATGAATTAATCATACTCTACAGTCAATTTGCATTAGTCTTTGTGATTTCCGGAAATCAGTGACTTTAGGTCTTTCGTTTATTAAATAGTTTTGATAAAAAAGTACTACTTTCTGATGTGACTTTAGAAAATGCCCTGAAAATACTGTTGTAATCACAAATAATTTTTTTCCTTAAACAGTTGCGTATATTTCGCACTTAAATACTTAAATTGCAAATATGTAACACCCTGTATAATAATAACAAAAACATTCGAAAATGATATCGACAACAACCAATAATCAAGCAAATCGGAAAACATAACTCTGCGGATTAGGTTAAGGTTGAATTGATATAAATTCAAAAATAGATCCACCGTCACTCCCACTATGTGCTGCACGCACGAACCAGATGATTACGAATGCAAATTGTAAAATATCAAAACATCAAATAAAATTTTCAAAATAATTTATGGCTCACACAAAAGCACAATAAAATACATAAAAGCTGTAAGGATATACACGACAGGAACTATAACCATTAGAGACGTTATAAATGCCAACAGTTACGGGTTTATCTGCACAAAGGCCCAACAAAAGAAAGCAAATTCGTGATTTGCCGCGTCAAGCGCTGAGCCATAAATGTCCATATGCATTAAGGCTTTCAGGATGGCCTGCTCGAGGTTCCTACCTTAAATGCGAGGGAATATATCAAATCTCCCATTTGCTAAACAATCGTTCCCTAAAAATTCTACTCTTCAGAGTGTGTTTCACTTTAAACTCATAGACAAAAGAAAATAGCAAAAATTGCAGTTAATTGAATAGACAAAAATATTACATGAGCTGACGTTACTTGCATTTTTTGACAAAACTTTATTAGAGTTATTCTGACACTGTATGCTTTTATAAATAATTAATCAGGTTAAACAACAAATATTTAGGTATACTACTCATTCTGTTAATCACAGTAAATATATGTGAATAAATTTTCTTGGAATAGGAAAAATATAATTGATAGCGGTTAAGCCCTATCTCACATGAGCGTATTTCTCGCCAACAGTTAAAAAATTTTTATTTGAACACAAATTTTCACAAAGTACGCATAGTACTTGACCCTAAAAATGTTTAGAAATTTATCAAAAAACTAATGCAAATGAGCAGACCACTCACATCTATAGTACTTTTATTTTGTACATATTTAAATATGTAAGAGGTAAAACAAATCAGTCAATTTCTTAGGGAGGAGTATCAAAAAACATTTGGTGTTGTATGATTATAATATCTGATACAATTGACCAAGAAGATGTTATCAAATAACAGCTATGTTTCCAATCTACACCAAGAAGTCACTTGTAGAGCTCAAGATCCATACACACTCAGGCAGAGCAGGATATATCCAAGGACATTGAGTCTGTCATCTAAATCATCTTGAAAGCGTCGGTCAAGAATCGAAATTTTCACCAATATTTCCTAATTGATACAGCTATCCATGTTCAAAACTCCTCCAAAAGCACCAAGCCTCAGTAGACAATGCCCACAGAGCCTAATGATGTTGGAAGAGCTCCAGCCAACGCGAATCGATAAATAAATCGCTGACGTTTCAGATTTTCTGATAAATCAACCCGTAATTCACGAATTCTGCACTTTCTGCAGTATTCGAGTCAAATAAATATTCTTCATGACTTGAAATATGCATTTCGCTGTTTACTTCAATTTTTCGACACGGCAGATATAACAAATATAATATTGTTTGATACATTTGCCAAATCACTCCAACATTTTCAAATTGTTTCTACTAAACTCTTGAATACAAAAGCGAATACTTTTGAATAAAAATAGTAGCTATTTTAATAATTATTGGTGTTACATTATTCACGGTTGAGTTTGAAATGTACCCATGTTTCGAAAATAAATCAATAATCCTTAAAAAATCTCCCCGCCACAACTGCCAAAACCTAATCATAGACAGTCGCAGACGACTTACAACACATATCAGAAGATGCAGCGCGAAGAAACGGAATTTCATGCATGTTTCTAAAATTTCCGAAAAATCCCCCTAAAAACCCCCGATTGCCGCCAAAACTTACAAAAGTAATTGACGATGACGACCACGCATGCCCGTCATCGCCCAGACGCTACCGACAGGGCAAGAAGACCTGAAAATTTTCATCGTACATTCAAGTTTTGCCAAATTTTTCGAATTGAACCAAAGCCTTAGGGCCAACGTTAATCAAAATGATTTACAGACCCACAACTCCTTGGAGATGGCCACAACTCAAATAAAGTTTTTCCAAAGTACCAATTTTCCGCTTCTAGCGTGGATCTCACTGCAGAACTCCTGCGGAGCTATCGCAGACACCAAATTTTCTTATATTGGCTGTATAATACATTGGTTATATTGTTTGCGTTTACTGTAAATTTCAATAAACCTCCAACATTTTTAAAAATTGTAAAAAGTCAAATTTCTCCTCAAAAATTAAACAACCTACCACTACCACTAAGGCATTGTCCTCACCTGCGGTAAAGATCCTAAGGGATAAGGATACAAGTTCCTAAAGCTTCCATACACAAGCCTCCTAATGAGACAACACAGACAAGCTCTTAAAGCTTCATACAAACTCCTAACGCTTCCATACAGGCATTCTAAGGAGACCACACACACGTGTTCCAGCCCAGCATATAGAGACTGAGAAAAAACTCAAGAGTATCATACTCAACAGTAGTAATACAGCATAAGTAACAAGTGCTAAAGGTTAAGTTGAAAACCTCCCAATAATAAACACAAAAAACAAGCTAAAGCTTTTCTCAAAGTCAAGCACGCGTCTGTTGTGGTTGCTGCGAAGAGTTCCGATCATTCCGTAATTCCTTCGCTCAACTTACTAGAATTATGGAGGTGCATGGTCACCATCATACTCCAAGGGATAATCCGAGCAATCAAAATAACGGTCATAAGAAAAGAACGAGGAAGTACATTGCAGCTTCTAAAAAGCTTCTTTTTATATTTCGGTTACTTCTAGGTAAGGTTGGACTTAGCTATGCTCATACACAAACTAGAACTACATTCTACTATGACACTATTACTTTCCTAACAGTGCATTATTTCTTGGTATAGTCTTTCCGATCGCAATTGAAGACCGAAGAGCTAGGGAGGATGTACCAGGTTCGGTCGCTACGAAGCAACTCGGCATAGAAGTATTTGAAAAATTTGTTCCCATATTTATTTAGTCATACCCATATATCTACAGGTCTGGTTCAACTAAACGTTGATGTGGTAGAAATGTATACCTACGCCCAGTTGAAGGATGAGCGCGCGGGTAAACGGCGCACAAACACATCCGCAGTGGGCGATTGGGCCATAAATTTCAGTTATTGACAAATTGCCTAGCAGTGCAGTGCAGCAATGCGGAATTCTTTTATTGTTGATTATTTTTATTTAATAACTTTTCTAATCTAAACTAACAACCTTTCCTCATCCTTTCCTGGCAAGGTTGGTTCTTGCCGAGCAGTAATATATTTTAATGAAAATGTACATGTTTTTTGATGTCATAACCAAAATATAATAAAATTGTTTGAGGACATAAATAATTAAAATAGGTATGTTGTTGGCCAAATGAACATATATTTCTATTAAATGTATGTTCATTTCGCCAACAACATATTTTAATTATTTATGTTCTCAAACAATTTTATTATATTGATGGTAAATTTCGTTTTGTTCTGTTTCAAAAGCCATGTTGTAATAATATATTTCTCCCTTTCGCAATTGTAATATCAATGATTAATTGAAGGTACCTATAATAAATTAAAATTACCTGAATCACACCAAATTCCGCATTGCTGCACTACACTGCTGGGCAATTTGTCAACCACATGTCAACAGCTGAGATTTATTACCTAGTGAACCAATGCAGTTGTGTTTGTATTTCGTTTGCTCGCGCTCGCATTCTTCAACCACCACGTTTAGTTGGACCAGACCTGTATATGGGTATGGCTAAATAAATATGAGAACAAGTTTTTCAAATATTTCAATGCCGAGTTGCTGCGTCAGCGACTGAACCGGATACATACTGTCAATCTCTTGGTTCTTCAATTGATGTCGGAAAGACTAAAAAATATTATTATTTTTTATCTTTAGCAAAAAACTTTTTTAGGGAGACCTATGAAACCCATTAAATTTTATTGCTAGGCATTTTTATACATGTTCAACTGACTTCGGGAAGACTATACATACAAGTATTTTACACTTTACTGTGGGTGATGGCACATGACAATTTAATTTTGATAATGCAATGAACAAGAATTCAATAAATATTGAAAGAGGTAAACAATAATACCTAGCAGCTGAAAAATTCAACTTCTTCCAAAACAACCGAGAAAGAATAATTTTTTATTTGACTGATCAGGCTTTCCAAAAAAAAAAACTGGCCGAAAATGAGCTACCACGTATATTAACTAATTATATGTTTCCTTTAAGAGATGCTGGATCCCGAGGTGTCTAGTGTTTTACTAATGTCATATGTATCCGCTCTGCGTACACACGCGAGTACACAAAAACGCTGACGCATGATAGCCAGGCTTTCCACGGTGTGCGAGCGGTGCGGCAGCAGGTGCAGCTCATCCCAACCCAGAGTGGCAGGAACGGTGTAAACGAAATGCATTAGCGCGGAGTGAATGGCAGCCAATGAAGCCATTATTGACCACTGGACGAGAGAGAGTGGTTTTTTTCTACTAATCATTGTTTGCGACGGGTCGGTTTGATTGAAATATATCAACTTGGAAAAATACTGCCGCCTCGCTTGCTTATCACTATAAATCACTAATGTGGTTTGATATCTGTCCGTGAAACGTCCATAATGTTTTTTACCTTTTGTGGCGTTCCGATCGGAAATGATTTATTTCGTATCTCGGATCTATTTGAGAGGCATTGTGCTGCGGGAGAATGTAAACTGATAGGCATAATTTAGGAATGGAACTCCGAAATAGGGCACGCCGAAATTCTAATTTTATTTCGGTAATGGTCCCGTAACGTTGGGATAATAATTATTCATTTCGTTTTTCAAGAACAAATATATAGATTTCAAGGTCCACTTTTATAAATGAACCCATAATTAAAATTAAAAATAAATGCAGGTAAAAGAATTTTGATGTAACATAAAGCTGCAAAGTCCCTGCTCCTCATTTTGCTAAAGGCTAAAGATACAGTTGTTCTACGGAGGCAAATCGAACTATAATATGGACCTAACATATTTTATTACACTAGTTACTATTTTTCTTTAGTTCCACAAATTATATAATATAATTTTATCTGCTTCCACTATAGCAAATAGACAATTAATACCTTGTTTTTAAGGAGGTAATTGGATTTTACCGTAGAAGTGGAAGTTGCTATGGACAATGGGAGGTAAAATCTGGATAATTATTCCGCTCGCAATTACTAATTGTCACATCTTTCTCAAAATGATTTGACCGCTCTTTTTCAGTCACCGGAGGCTCAATATTATCTGACTGATCCATTAAAACAGCATGATGCGACGTACTACTAGAACCTGCCGTCACTGTATATAATGCTGTCGGCTATTTCATTTTTGTTACTTAAACTGTCAGCAACATAACTTTCTGCAATTGTGGCTGATTTCCACCCACCATGTCTCTTGATTGCTAATACATCAACTCCTGTATTGACCAGTAACGTTGCCGATGTTCTTCGGAATGAATGGCCTGTATATGTTTCAGGATGTTCTAGTTTCAAAAACTGTGCAATCTTAGAAATCATAGAAAGGGTTTTCTTGCCGACTGGTTGGTTGTAACATCTACCTGCTTGATAGCGCATAAACTTTTATGTAGCTTTGTTTATAAACACCTTAGAAACGACAAAATCCAAACAACCAAGACGAATTTGCAAGATTTCGAATAGTATCATGAATTGTTTAAGAAATGTCAAAAAGTAAAACCTAATCTTTATTTCATGAACCATAAAGAACTGTGGGAGCAGCAGCAGTTAAGTATAATTTATCAGTCTCGGACTCTATTGTCAACAAAATCGTCCTCGACTGGTAAATAATACTTACCTCCTTTATGGTGTAATTTTTTTTCTGGATCTAACAAGTTTTGCAAAGTAATATCTTAATCTAGAACTAACTAGGAACGAAAATAAAATAATTTTTATATATCAATTGTTATTAAATGATTATATTGAAAATATGTCGATCCAAAAAAAAACCGGAAAAATATGGAAAAAATTATTATTGAAAGAAACCAGAAATAAAAACGTTTGAAAAAATACATATTAAAATATGTTACTATATTTTTTATGCTGGAATAAACCTCAATGAGTGTCAAAATGACGTATTTTAAAATTTCTACAGGGTGGTTTAAAAAAAATGCGACACAGAAAAGTGTGTTCTATATTACGATTTAGCCAAAAACTTATCCAAAAGGGGGAGGTGTTTTTATACATAATTTTTAGTCAATTTTAGTAGTAGTATTTTAACGAGGGTTTTTAAGTAGCCCCTAGACGATCAATAATATTGTCAATAACAATCGATTCAATATTGATATACGGACCATATTGACCGTTTGGGAGCGTACTGAAGTCGCCTATCAATATTGACAGATATTGATAGAAATGTTATTTTTTTGTCAATATTGAAGGACTGTTTGAAGTGTAGGAATTTATTGTTAATATTTCCTTCAATATCAGTTGCTTGAGAGACCACGAAGAAATAACATGTCCAACATGGATGATCCGAAATCCCTTTCTTGCAATTCCGTCCGCGAACGCGATTTCAAGACTCTTCTAATAGCAGCTTACCGTGATCATCCAGAATTGTGGCTTGTAAAATCAAAATACTTCTATAACAAAAAATAAAAAAATAATTGCAATGCAAAAAATTGTTAACGCATTAAAACAATGCAAACGGTTGAACAATTAAGAAAAATAATTAACAATTAACGCACCAACTTTAACAAGAATAAGTTATTGATGCGTTTATTGAAGCATGTTGATGCGCGCTGCAATATAATGCGTCAATATTGAAGCGATTGTTGACAATATTATTGATCCTCTAGGGTGCCCTTTAGAAATTCCAAATAAGTTAGAAACAACAACTGTACCAGTTATACAAGTTTTCTCCAAGCTATAGCACAGTTTATAAACTAACAATACTTTCACAATAAGGAAAAAAACATATTTTTACCTCTTATGTTTACTATTATGTTTACTGAAGTTTATACGTCTGTTGAATATACAGAAAATCGCGTATGTACTATGAACATAATCACAGAATGCTTTTATAAAACTATTATCACATGAATTAATCACAATTAATTATTAAGTTTTTTACAAAATTCTCGACAAAACAGGTAAGGGACGTTCCGGTGATTACATGGGTGCCCATGTTTTCCGTGATCTTTCACTGCGAAAAATTAAAGGAATCCTTGTGTTTCAACATTACTATAGTTTAGATGGATTTTCTAGTTTTATCATTGTATTACTAAAAGTGCGATTTCTTGTCTATAAAACGCCAGCTTTAAACTAAATGTTGACATTAGGAATGATGAAAGACAATACCTCTGTTTTGATTTTTTTGCCGTAATAAAGGTATATAGTTGATAAAATATTGACACGATTGATCTGAAAATTGACACGATAGTTTTTGTTTGGACAGTAAAAGATACTATAACCAGTATTTTAATGTACCAACTTTTCGCTTGTGTTGTGCTGAATGTCTTAATCAGTCTCTAAATATTCACTCTTAAGTTTTGGTAATAATACAATTTAACGCAGTAGCCATTGATAATAGTGACAAAATACCTAGTTGGAACCAGAAACTCTAAAAATAGATAAGAAAAATTAATTCAGGCACCAAATTTTTTAATGTGAACATTTGATTGTTATTATCCTTAGTTGCAACAACAAATCAAAATAAAAATTTGTTGGTTGTAACACTTTGAAATTCTGTATGTATACAGGTTGTCTCCTAAAAAACGCCGCAAGCCATTTATAGTCTGATTTAAAAAAACAAAAAATTATATGAAATGGCTTTAAAAACACTATAGAGTGAGCAAGTTCATATATATCGTTGAATTCAAAAAATAAATCTGCACAATAATAAATAACAGCAAACCTATATTGCCATTTGAAATAAAAAAGTTGGCTCCCTTTATAGTGTATTTAGAGCCATTTCATTAAATTTTTTGTTTTCTTAAAATCAGACTATAAATAACGGAGTTATGGCTTGCGGCGTATATAAGAGACATCCTGTATATTCAATGCGTGCTCTGTCTCTCATTATTCAAAGGTCATGCACATTTGGGATTCAGATGATCCCAAACTTCAAATTAGCTTAACCGAAACATAAATTAAAAACAGACAAATATATTTAATTCAATTTTTCATGAGTGAATCACGAAAATAACTAAAAAAAACAACAACCGTCATCGTCACCATCACCATCACTGACACTGTCAGCCTCACCCTCACCTTCCGCAAACATTTTTCACATGAAAATCTTTCTGTATACTGCTGCTAAAATCGACTTTTTGTCTACTTAAAATAAATCACATATCCATATGTTTCATATTATTTTATAGATTTTCTTGAAACAAGTGAAATTAACACAACAGTTGTGTCGCTAAGAAATAAAGAATTTCGCACATACATAAAAGTTATATAGCACCTCATCCTCTTTCTTTTATAACGTGATGAATTGTAAACACTCAGCTTTATTATTTACTCACATTTTCACATAATAATTAGTAGGTTTTAAGATAAAGTTTAATTTCTTCATACGCTGAAGCAATTTAAAAAAAAAAATTATTTTCAAGTGACTTGAAAATGTAATAAATAATAATGTAGGTACATACCTAATAATTGTCTTATTTTGTGGGTGGATATTATTTCCAAATATAGATTATTATCCATCAAAATCCAATTTCTTAAATTTATAAAAATAATTTTTGCCTTATTATTTTTAATATATTTTAGACTTTTACAATAATTTTCATTCAAGTTCCAATACTTTTTGTACCAATTTATTAAAGTGCCTGCTTAAATAAGTGTTACACTTCCTGGAAGTTAGGTGGAGTTTTCACTGCAATTTGTTTTTCAATTTCATTACAGTAAACATCCCATTCATTCTGTTTATCTTGGATATCTTTAGTAGAGGGTGTGTGAACACTGGTGTCATTGGGGATCGAATTCTCTACCGTTACACAAATTTGATCAGATAGATTAATTAAAAAATACATTGGGGAAATCAATATTGTATTTTTGTATGCTGTTTTTGTATACCTACTATCCACATACATCTATAGGCTGCTCCAAAATTCAGGCAAGAAGTAATTTTGATAGAAAACACAGATTTTTTATTAGAAATTGTAAATTTTTTATTAATTTATGAAGTATACGATATAAGGTTTTTTTTGTTGGCAACACTTTTGCGTAGAAATGGCGCAAAATTCAAATCTTGCGTGAATTTTAGAACACTCGATAGTTCTACTATATTTATTGTATCACATTGTGTTTTGCTTTTATATCCAGGAAAAAAACCTAAAATTTTAGACAATTTTCTTATGGTTTGATAACTTTATTCTAGAACAATTGAATGTTGCATTTCGGAGATCGTTTTTTGAATCCCCCCGCCTCCTGGTTGTAATTATACAGGGTGTTAAAAAAGAGTGTAAAATATTTAAGGAGGTAATAGTAAGCAGAAAAGTCTCAATAAATATGGGTCCGCAAAGTAACGGTTGCGGAGATATGGAATGTTTTATGTTTTTTACCCCCTTTTTTATTTTGCAAAAACGTTGTGTATTTTCTTATAATAGTTGGTTGATGTTTAGTGAAATAAACAGTACGTATTTGACAGTTGTTCTCAGTGCACAAGTTTTCTTTCGCTATGGCTGGTTACTCTAACGCAGAATTAACAGACATGCATTTCATGTATGGTCGTGCTAATGGGAACGCCACCGAAGCG
>NW_019416263.1:605809-737565 GCF_000390285.2 Anoplophora glabripennis | reverse complement strand
CTTGCGAAAGTTTTTGTCCGTTTTTATCACACCGCCATGCCGGTCGCATTGTGCGAGGTCAGGTTTTACAGTGGACCAGTTTCCAGTGCCGTGCAGAAGTGTATTTTTAAATCATTTTCGAACTGCCCTTTTTGATTTTTTCTTTACAAAATTGTATTTGTAAGGGTCCCCTGTATAGCCAGATTTTTTTTGGATAAGTTCTGAATCACCCTGTATACATGTTTTCCGTGTAGTGTGGCGTTTTTAAATGTTTAAAAATATCGTTAGATGTTACTGTGAAAGTATGAAACAACAAAAATGTGTTCCGAATTAGGGACAAATTTCATAAAAGAAGCCTTCCATTGCCCTGTCGTATTTTATTGACCTTGCAGTCAGTTTGCCACACTTTGTGGAAATTTCTAGCATGACTGGAATTCCTGGGCTACATTTCGAGGCACGTCCAGGCTTAAGAGAACTTTTTTCGGGGCTTATTTGATAATCTTTTATATTTCAGCGACGGACCTCACGCACTCCTATTAAAAAAGTGATTGAAAAGCACTTAATAGGCACGGAAAAAAATAACATCCGTATTAAAGGTAGCCTTTGGATGGATTTAATACGGCTTGAAAGAGCCGATAAAGGCGATCCGTAATTAGATCGAATAAGACACGCGTTTTACGAGTCCGACGTCTTGTAAAAGGTGGCATTTATAGAGAACAATGAGGTTTCGGTTACTGAACCAACAATGGTTTATTAGTGAAGTGCTGCTGCCAAGTCAGATAAGACTTGTTCAATTTACATTCCAAAGGAGCCACAATGACTCTCAAGAGTGGACATTTTACATTCCCTGAGCCCACTTAGTGGATACACGTATCTCGGAGTGCCTGCCAGTGGTGTGGCCATCTGTACCGTTTACGATGCTAACTTCGTACGGTCAAGCAGTGGCATACATAAGCGCGGGGGCAAGGGGCTTAGGTTATTCCTCACGAAAAAACGTTTTACTGAAAAAAGTGGAATGTAAAATAATAAAAACCAATCAAAAATGTTTATGAGTATAATAAACAATGTTGAATACACGTCTATTAATGAACAACTTGAGATATTTTAATTTTAAGTTAGTTGCGGAAAATTCGAACAGAAAAAAAAATTTCGGTTTCCGTGGTAATATTAAAATTTTCATAAAAAAGTAGGATCAAATTATTCCTGTCAATTAACACAGGTATTTAATTTCATTTTATAACCACTAAAATCCTAGACACTTATAATACAAAAAGGAAAAAACAGGAAAAGCAGGAAAATTTAATTAATACTGCTGATAAATTAAATACAAAATTTAAAATGAAAATATGAAAATTTATTAACATCTTAAGGAATTTTCATACAAATATCGCACGAAAAACGAGAGTTATCATGCTGGCTATTTACTCTAACAATTTGTCGCAGTCAGGCAAAAGTCGCTAGAAAATTCGCTCTTTTTGCATTAAATAGAGCTTATTTTTACTGTAATTTTAAAAAAGAGGGAAATCACCTACGCCTGTTTGTTCCCAAGACAGCTTTTTTATAATGTTAATTGTTAATTAACTATTGGGCGTATCGGGCCGGGATTTTAGAGACAATCAAAGAAAAGCTTTTATTTTCAGAAAGTTTTACATTCATAATTCATGTAATAAACGCACTAGCAGCAGTAAAAGTTAACGTTACTGAAAGGTCTGCACACGGGGAAGGAGCTCCGTGCCCGCGCACGCGCGTGAACACTACCCCTGGTCGTGCGCGAGATATTTGAATTGAATTTAAAACGTCCTGCTTTGTTAGTTGTAAAGGGCCACTTAATTTAAACTTTTTGAAATTCTTCTCTTTCGATGCATTTCTTTGGATCAATTAGAACCTAATTTGCAACATTAACTTCTAAAATTAACATTTACGTTAAACAATTATAGTTGCAAAAAAAGCGAATGAAATTAATTAACAAATACCTGGAGCCACAATTTCACCGTCAATCGAATGGGCCTTTTCCATTTTCATCAACATCCATTGCTTTCTGCAATAATGCATAATTTTTGAAAACTGATTTTTCTGCTCTCAATCTTTATTTTACAGTTAATAAATTAATGAAATATGACTTTAGATATCTTAAATTGTAGATAATTTAATTGCATACAACATAAAATGACTAATTTTCTGATAGGTCGTCTAGAGCAGTAAAAAGAGTTAAAAAACACCTAAATTTGCTACTTATTTGCAATTTGCCAACTAAGTGTCATCTCTTTCGAGTTATTTTTTTTATATTTATCATTCTATACATTCTTCCCCGTCATAAAGTGTAATAAAATGACAATTTTCTCACGTTCAAACGCTAATTCGACAGGTGTAATTAGTTTGCTGTCTGAAGACAATACACAGCACTCAATATTTGTCACATATTTGTTGCTATTTGAATAATTATAGAGCTAGGTAGGTACTATATTGCTAATAATTGTGATAAACAGATACTGTATTGCTTATTACTGACAATTTAAACAACATTGAGTTGCATCATTCAGTTATGAAATTACGTAGATTTCTAATTTATAAAAAGGAAAATAGTCTTTATAATTAATTGTTCATAGAAAAGGCTTCTATTTTTTTAATTTTCTTATTACTCGCTCTTCTAACAAAACGCGATTTCACTATTCGTTGAATGTCGTTATAACTAAGTTCCACTGTAAACTAGCTTTTTTAAATTTTTTTAACGAAATACAGATACCGTAAAAATAACACCTAATTGGTGATCAATAAAATAAACCTTGAAATTAGTACTATATTTGTAAAATAGTCAAAAACATGTATTTCCGTTCGTAAAATTTCTAAACTTTCATAAAATTTGATATCTTGAAGACTCATAATAAAATCATACATACCTAGTTATTTATTATACTCGTAAGTGATGCATGAACATGAGCCATATCAAGCTGATTCGATGATATTCAACTTCTACTTTCAATTCTTTGATTTGCCATTGTGTAGTTAAGTAAATATTTGAAGTTATTTTTACTTCCAAGCATCGTCAATCAAGAAATACTCCTTTAGCACGCCATGAAGACCTGAATTGCATCAAAACAGTTTTTATGGTTGGGACTTATTATTATTTATTGTATGGGCGGATTAGTTTTAATGGGAAGTAGGCATTCCCTTTTATTTTAGGAATCAGTGGGCATTTATGTTTGATCGACAGTGATTCTAAAATTTTCTTCGAGCAACGTCTCTAAAAATCGAATAAGATTCGAAAATATGTAAACGTAAACTGAGTAGTATTTTCAATAAAATACCAAAGAATTAATTTTTCTGAAAGGCTCTACATGTTTTTATGTACAAAAATGAGAAGTATTCCGGGAACCAAAAATAATTTCATTGTATTTGCTATAAGTCACAAACAAATGATTTCATTAAAAGCTGAAAAATGACAAAAAATGAGATAGATAAGATACTCATGTTATTATAATGAAAATTTCAGTCAATCCGTGTGGACAGAAATCGATAAGTATAAGTGTGTGATAGTAGTGAAATGTCACTCATTTTTGTTTTAAACTGTATTTACCAGATTCTAAAATAATTAAACTTTATTTTTTTGTTAATTCTGTAATTAAATAAAATATGTTTTACTATTTAGATCACCTTACCCTTCTTACACTGTAAAAAAATTTCCCTCGAATTTCACTAAATTTTACTCAATAATGTATTAATTTCTGTCCACACCCGATTGAGTGAAATTTTCACTCTATTATTATGAGTACAACTGAGTGAAACTATTGCATCAGTTTTACTCAAATTCGAGTTACTGCTAACTATCAATTGAGCGACTTTTGACACTATTCTGAGTATATAAAACCAATTTAGGGTTGACTTTTTCTCTAATATGATTTAAATTTAACTATTATTGAGTTATTTTTACTTGGTTTTTAATTAACTCAATATTGAATGCAAAAAAGGATCACTCATAAGTGATGAATTAGGAAAAACAGCCTCTTCCTGTCCTGGCACTTCTGGCTGAGACCCGCCGGCTAAGGTCTGTTCCCTGGCGATCACGCTTTTCTGGAGCATCTAATGGGCCCCTATCAACTGTGGTCGAGATTACAGAAGCAATATGTAAGTGGTGCCATCTTCACGGCGCCACTCAAATTTCTCGAAATTAATATACATTTAAACTCACTCAGCAATCAAAATGCTCAATATTGAGTGAAAATGTACTCAATAATTTCTTTCAATGGATTCACTCAGCTTTTACTCAGACTGATTTTCTTACAGTGTAGAGACAACGCACGACAACCATATAACGGGGTGCACCAAATACGAGTTTATCTGCAGAATTTATTTAACGGGTACCTATATTTGAGTAAAAGTACTCAGTTTTAGTTCATATATTATCACGAATGAGTAAATTTAATATTGAGTGAAGATGTAGGTACTCAATAATTTCACTCAATGGATTTACTCCGTACCTTTATTGCTTTCACTCACACCGATTATTTTACAATGTAAAAAGTCAATGTCTACTGAGATGTGACCATCTAAAAAATGCTGTATCGCGAAGCTAAGTTCANCCCTCATTACACTGTAAAAAAATTTCACACAAATTTCACTCAATTTTACTCAATAATGTATTAATTTCTGTCCACACCCGATTAAGTGAAATTTTCACTCTATTATTATGAGTACAACTAAGTGAAACTATTGCCACAGCTTGCTATTGCATCAGTATATTAGTATATAAAACCAATTTAGGGTTGACTTTTTCTCTAATATGATTTAAATTTAACTATTATTGATTTATTTTTACTTGGTTTTTAATTAACTAAATATTGAGTGCAAAAAAGAATCACTCATAAATGATGAATTAGGATATACCTACAGCCTCTTCCTATCCTGGCACTCCTGGCTGAGACCCGCCGGCTAAGGCCTGTTCTCCTGGCGACCACGCTTTTCTGAAGCATCTAACGGGCCCCTATCAACTGTGATCAAGATTACACAAGCAATATGTAAGTGGTGCCATCTTCACGGTGCCACTCAAATTTCTCGAAATTAATATACATTTAAACTCACTCGATCAGCAATGAGGACATTTATTCTAATTTAGGTACAAGTGCACGAAATACAATTTTACGTGAAGAATTTATTTAAGGAATACCTATATTTGAGTGAAAGTACTCAGTTTTAGTTTATATATAATCACAAATGAGTAAAATGATCAAAATGCTCAATATTGAGTTAAAATGTACTCAATACTTTCACACAATGGATTCACTCCGAACTTTAATTGCTTTCACTCACACCGATTATTTTACAATGTAAAAAGTCAATGTCTACTGAGATGTGACCATCTAAAAAATGCTGTATCGCGAAGCTAAGTTCACAGGATTGTATCTTGGAAGGTTGACTTTTGAATGGTAGTAAATTGGTCATTTAGTTTGTCTTAACAAAAAACTGAAGTTTTGTTAAAACTAAAATAACCCCAAGTATTCTATATCTGTAAAATTGGAATTCGAACCTATTCGCACTATCTCTCACTCTACCACCCCAAAAGATATAGCAAGAAACAAAAACTAACACATTTCGCTATTCCAAGCTTTATTGAAATGTCTAACAAATTTTTCATAAGCCTGTAACTTTTAAAATAAGTATTTTAGTATTGAGGTAAATTAGATTAATTTCAATTGCCAATGTGTTGCGAGAAACAACTACCCCGCGGGCAACGCACCACCTATATGCCGGTCGGGTCATATAGTCCGCGGAGTAGTTGTTTCTCGCAACACTGGCAATTTAAAACTTATAAGTAGGTACCTAGCAAATTTTAGCAGGTCGCTTCCTACTGGTCTATTAGCCATTAGATTTGCGTAGTAGAGAAGTAGCGCGATAGATTGAGCCATTTGCGCTCTGCGTATAGGTTAATTTAACTTTTTGAAAGCTTTACTTAAATTATTTTGCTCTTAATTATGGACCATCCTGTATAATAGACCTACATATTTTTAGAAAAAGTGTTTTTTGCAGAAGTAAATTATAGGCTTTATTTCTGCATAGTAGAAGTAATAGAGAATGATGATCTCTGAAAAATGTATTATAGTCCAGGCTGTATCGTCGCTCCCACTAGGAACATGACTTTCATTCGATTTTTTTTCACAATGTTACTAAAAAAATCACCCTCGAAACATATCCGCATGTTGCCAGACGTTACAAATGGTCAAAAATTGTTTAAACATTTTTTTTTTTAAAACAAATTCGTAATTTTCGATTTATTCGCTCGAAATAAATTTTCTTAGGCTTTTTGGGGTATCTTGAACTAAAAAGTCACTATGCAATTTTTCTCTAAAATCTACCGTTTTCGAGATATTAACGATTTTTGTTCGAAAAGACGCGATTTTAACCATTTTCAACGTCAATAAACTATATTAAAAATTGCAATTTTTAGTGTTGCCAAAATTCTTAAATAATCTTTGAACATCCCTTAACAAAAATTCGAAGAGTTTCGCCGGCATATTTTATTCTGAAACTTGTATTTTTATTGTTAATAAAGCGCGCGCGCCGTGTTTTTCGGCCGCTCCTTATACTGCGTCTCTCTCGCACTCACTCGAAATATAATAATCTACGCCTACAACTAAGGATCTGCTTGTATCGCTCAATATTCACCGGCAGATTTGTTGTTTTTTGTTAATAATATACTTAATATTAATAAACTATTTAATAAATAATGTTAAAAAGAAAGCGAATTATTCAAAACCAAAACCATTTGTACTTGAATTTATATGTATAATGTTATTATGTTGTATCCTAGTATGAACTTGTTTCTGGTAGACATTTTTATAAATTAAATAGAAAAGTTATTTTTACTAAGGGATCGTGCATCGATCACGTGAGGTTTTTAGGCCACTTTTTTACACCCTCCCTCCCCCCTGGTGGTACGTGGTGAGGTTGTAAGCTACGCCCCCCCCATCTAACATCACGTGTATTTTTTTGTTAAAAAAATTTTCAATATTTTCGGAATATTTTTTTATGAAAATCAATAAAAAAAACAGCGGCGGTTGTCGGCCAGCGCGGGCGGGCATTTATCAAATTATTTTTCATGACAATGATTAAAAGAATTTAAGTTAATTGATTTAATCGAGTATATGCTATATTCCAATAAAATATATAACATTTAATTTAAAGTAGCAATAGTTTGGTCTTGAATAATTCTCTTTCTTATTAACATTATATACTAAATAGTTTATTAATATTAAGTTTATTATTATCAAAAAACAACAAACCTACCGGTCAATATTGAGCGATACAAGTAGATCCTTAGTTGTAGGCGTAGAGTATGTACAGGGTCGGAAAGTCCCCATGGTTCATCGTCCGTTACGTGAGAGCGATAAAGAAAGTCATAGAAATCCGTGCGATAGAGAAAGATGGCTATAATGAAGGCGTCTAATAGTCACCGCCCATTTCGCCCTACCACAAATAAGAAGAGGATCTTAACAGAGAACTGAAGTTTTGTTAAAACTAAAATAACCCCCATGTACTCTAGATCTGTCCGTAAAACATATTTGGCTATTCCAAGCTTTATTCAAATATCTAACAAATTTTTCGTAAACCTGTAACTTATGAACATTATGAAAAACAATCGAATGAGAATCATGTTCCTAGCGGAAGCGACGATACAGTCTGGACTATTAATACATCTTTCATTCTGTTGAATGGCCTACATACCTATATCCGCAATAATTTGCGAAATATATCCCTTTATGTGTTTTAAGGACTAAATACTTAAGAATGCTTCTTTTCTATTTCATAGATAAAAGATAATCGACGGAAATTGGTGCCTACAAGTGGCATACAATCTGCACAAAGTATTATTTTTTAACAAAGCCTTAAATAAGTAGAGAACATAACGACCTGCCCTCAATGTAAGCACCGAAAAATTCCGACTAAACCAAAAGACTCGGTATCATAGTAGAAAAGAAGGACTCTCACAACCAGTGACAAATATTGAATGGGCCATTCTGTAAAGCTGTGCAGGAAGAATGGCATAGAATTTGTTATAAAAAGAACATTCGGTATCAATGGCAACTCCCATTGGAATGCTCTATACGGCAGGTAGAGGACGTATTGAAGATATATTTTGTTTTCTCGAAAACTGACCACACCTTTTGTAGCGTCGAATGGTTTCTCTCACACATTTTAAGGGTTTCCGGTTCATTGTTGGTGCATTCTTCCCCGACAACATTGTTACTGTCGATTGTTTAGATTATAAATACCGTAGGCCGGTTATTTTTTACGCGTGATTCAGCATATCAATAAAATATTTTTTTTTTCGGCGATAATTTTGTTACTCCGGTGGCACACTGGATTAATTATATGGCCGTCGATCAATTTCGTAATCCTTAATAGAGGAAAGCATGCTTGATTTCGTTTCCATTAAATAACATTAATGAAATAAATTAATAGGAACTATTCGTTTTTTTTTATTTAATAGGGAGAAATCTAATTCGACTTAATTTTATAATTGAACTGGATTGAAGTGTCTGCTATTACTCAGTTTTTGATTGACTATGGCTGGACTAATGATCCAGTTATATTTCATTTAATATTTTTTAAACATTAAATAGTTTCCGATCTACAACTGAAGAAATGTTATATGGGTTGTCTACAAACTTAAAGGGAGATTCTAAGAGTAAATAAAGTTACCTATAAACTTTTTAGAACCACAATAATATGAACAAACTTTTTTGACACCTCTTATTGCATTTACAGGCTGTTACAAATTCGCTTCTCACTACAGGGATCTCGGAAACGGTAAGAGGTACGAAGTAGCTTAAATGTGGCAAAGTTGCATAATCAGGAGACCAACATTATGCCTCTAAAAAATCAAGGCTAACATTAGTTCTCGAAATATTTGAAAAGAAAACGAAATTTTGGAAATCCGTTTTTGTTTCATTTCAGCATTGTTTGAGGTGATACTGAAAAAAGAACACTTTCTCATGGCCACAAGATGAATTTTTCGGGACAAAACGTCTGAATCTGGTTTGGGCTGAGACAGTACAGTATTGGGGGTCATGAAGAGACAAAACGTTACATATAAAAAATGATTATGCCATTCGATAGATGGCAAAAAGTTGAAATGAGAAAGTGTTCTTCTTTTTTCAATATCGCCTCAAACAAAGTTAAAATGAAACAAAAACGAATTTCGTTTTTTTCTCAAATATTTCGAAAATTAATCATGTTAATATTAGCCTTGATTTTTAGAGGCATAATGTTGGTCCCCTGATTACGCAATTTTGCCCCCATTTAAGCTATAGTAGGATCATATTCGATGCAAAGTAAAAATCATTGCCTGTCAAGGGAACCAATGAAGTACGCTTTTAAGGGTTTTACAAGTTGAATAATTTCTTTATACATTATGAAGGGTCGAGGGGATCAGTTCAGGTCTGGCACCCTTGTTCCTACAAAAATTCCTTTATTCTCATAAACTATTTATTTTAAATGTATTTTATTATAAATCCAATTTGTTACCTATATTCCACATATGTACTACATTTTACCTCTGTACGCGCCACTGTTGTTTACTTGTTTTTTGGAAGCGCTCTCTCATTGACGGCAAAGCTCGCCAGGTTAGTATTTGACTTATAACCGACCAGTTCGTACACTCGATGCACCTGGGCGACTACAGCTACTACCAGAACACAGTGCGTATGCAGCGGTATTTCAGATTTTACATTGAATTTCATTTTAAATTTGAAATGATTTATCTTACGCCTCCTAAAAATGATGACACGATTTTCCTTTGATAAAAGACCGACAACTTTTTGCTCTACTTTGCATCGAATACGATCCTACTATAGTTTTCCGTTTTCGAGATCCTAGTGAGAAGCGAATTTATAACAGCCTGTATATCTATTTTCTATTTTGCCATAGGATACTTAAAATTGTGTTAACTAAATAATAATAAAATTTCATAGTGTCTAGAGAAATTTCAATACATTGTAGCTTACTTACGCTTTACTGTTGTAATCTGATTTTAGTATTAACGTTTTTGTGATAGTGTTTACATTATTTTTTCAAGTGTCAAAAATGACTTAAATGTATAGCAATTCGGAGTTGATGGATATCGTTTTAATTTATGGTGAAGCAAGACAACATTTGTATTATGGTCAAGCAACACAATATTTGTGTTAGTGCTCAGAAACTGGCTAAGACAGACCTAAATGTACACGTCGGCGGACAAAATTTTGACAGTTATTGTGACATCAGGTATGTCAAATTATTTTATTAATTAAAACCACAAATTAATTAATAACAACAGTAGCGGTAAAATCTTTTGAATTTGCTGATATAAAATAGATGTTATAAAATTCTCTTTATTTCTTTCCTTCAATTTTTTGTCCGTTAATTTTTTATTACAGTTTGACGCCGTGGCAGTCGCCGACTGCATGTTTTGCCTTGCGCAAGGTCAAGTTTTACAGTGGACCAATTTCCAATGCCGTGTATTTTAAATAAATTTCGAACTAACCTTTTTGAATTTTTTTTTACAAAATTGTATTTATGTCTGTGTGTGTTTTGCATAAGTTTTGAATCATCATGTATATATTACTTTCTACTAGAAATACAGAGGTAGACATACATTGTAAAATTCTGTAACACATTAAATTATGCCAAATTATTTGCATACATAATTGTAACTGTGGCACTATTATAGACTAATTTTTTCCACGGTATTTTTTCCGGGTACATATGAGGTTTTGCCATTTATATTGGAAACCATATATGCTAGAGACATCTTAGTGAGCCCAATAGCTCATTTTTTTAGGTAAAAAAAACTAAAACTGGTAGTATTTAAAAAAGAACCCTTTTTAACATTAACACCCCTTATTTATACAATAAAATGTTTCCAGACGCATGAGATATTTACATATTGTGTACAATTTGGTACATTTTCATAATGGGAACCGAATATTAAGTTTGAAACTGTTTTCAACGACAAATTTCATTTCGTGGGTATAATGATACCTACTCTCAACGAAACAATTAATTTAATTTCTACAAATGTTGTTTACGGCTCGACTAAATTGTCCTAAATTGATAAATGACCGCCATCAAGAGACATCATAATAGTACCCGAAGTAAAAAACTTAATAAAAGCCCCCGTCGAAGAATACCCCTTGAGATTTGTCAACTCATGTATCCAATAATTAATCCAGCATAGCAGATTTCGTCTATTCTTTACCCGGGGAGCATTATGAGGCGATACGCCTATTCGGGCTCAATCTATCAAGAGACTGCGGCAATCTGAACGTGTCCCACTGATAATAAATGAGACACCTAGGCATGAATGAAGCGAGGAGTCATAAAGGGCATTTCGGGAATTTTTGGAGGGAAACCCTATTCATGCCCACCTGTGTAGGTAGAAAAATTCGCCGGAGGGGGTGTTTTATGTTCCGTTAAAAGGGTCCGAGCTGACCGGGCCAGACTTGCTGTCGCCGGTCGAAGGGTCTTTCTAGACGCGCTGGCACCGCCAGTGGCGGCTCGTAAGGAAATAACCATTACATTTTTTCATAATTTTCATCCTACACTGAAGGCCGAATTTGACTAACAGAAATTCTAATTACTTATAAATTCCAATTAATAATTATTAATTAGATAATTATGAATTCTAATTACTATTAATTCTAATTACTTAAGAATTAAATTCTAATTACTTATGAAATTAAAATAACCACACTTTTCTATCCATGTATTCAAAAACTTATTTTTGTTGCTTACAGAACTTTTAAATAAAAAAAATATTTTAGGGGAAAATTGGAAAAAATTTTTGTATTCGTTTTAATTTATCTCTTAAATTACGAGACTGCTAGTTACTCGTCGTCTGGACGAGCCGTACCTGATTTACGACCGCACGCCGTATAAAAAGTCTGGTGGATAGTCATGGGACTCATTTTATTAGACATAATTTCTGGTTTTACAGTAATAACTGTATCCTCGGAACCATCTGCCATATAATCCCTATATCTACAACCACGCCATCAAAAAGTTTACTTTGTATAGGCGTAATTTAATTTACTAACGTAATTATTATTTGAACTTTGTGTAATAAATTTTCAATCTAAGCCACATCCGAAATTATTCCCCTGACTGTTATTTTGTCGATCTAATAGGGTTTTCAAAAAGTCTATAAGGAGTTAATGTTAATTGGATAAGATGGCTGAAATGGAAATAAAATGTTTTCTTTTTAAACTGCGAGGAAAAAATCATGTATTTCTGTTCAGCACCACTTCACAATATGGATAGTTTTGTTTCCTATTACTTGTATTTTTTTAATTTGTCTAAAATACTTTTGATCATTTCATGCAAAAGGGCTGTTCAAAATATCTCATTTAGAATTACTATGTCAGCTCTGGTAGATGTAAAAACAAATATTATGTGTATAATTCTGTGATTCCGATTGACAAATAATTCAAGCTTACGACAGTAAGTGGTGTCTCACTGCACTTGAATTTAGCGATAGCGTTTAGCGACTATCCACTATTATTGGTCGTTGTTGGCGCTGTGAATTTACCAACAAAATTATTTCTATTTAATAATTCAAATTCCCTCCTTCAACTTTTAAAAATATAATATTTGATTAGAAATATTTTTGTTCCCTTTTTGCGGAAATTAAGTCTATTTATTAAATGAAACATCTTTTCTCTGACTGAAAATATTCCCCATTATTATTTATTGCTTCTTCACATTAAAATAATAAATGCACTTATAAAATAATATTTGCATATTTATAAGAAGCTATACCAAGAGAAAATAATTTGAACAAATATACTGCCGAAAAAAATCTATACATTATTTTTTCAAATTAACTTTTTATCGATAAAATTAAAAACCATAAAAATTTTAATGTATAGATATGACACTGTAAAGATTAGAAATTTTCGAAGCTGGATATACGGGTAGCCAAAATAAACCGATTGAGCCAAATATGCCTCATGCAAATGTTGGTTTCAAAGATTCAGAGCGTTCAATGTTTCAATTTTATTTTTAAACTATCTTACCCGCGGCTTCACTCGCATTTTTAAATTTCTGCATAATTTTGAAAACTGTTAAAGTATGAACAAAAAAATTGGCACTAATATGATTTTTGGCATAACGAATAAGAATTTTCAACTAATTTTGGCGTTGCTAGTATAGAGCGTCAGTTATGCTCTATTCCTTAGATAAATAAGACAATTTTGCCTTTAGGTCATTATGTGTTGAAAATATGAAAGAACATCTTTCGTTTCATAAATAATTTCTCTTGTTCGTTTCTGACATCTTCCTTGGTTGTCGAGATATTTGCATATATACAAATTTCAATGCATTTCATTTTTAAGCAACTTTTGATCCTTAAATTAAACTAATGCGACTTGACAACCAAATTATTTACAGTTTTCTAAAAAACATCTTAAAGGGAAAGTAAAACATAAACCGTTTAAAGAGAAAATAACAAACAAAACAGAAAAAATCGAAAATTTAAGAAATATTAGGACTAAAAATTACTAATTACTATAAAAATTGTTAAAAATGAGCACCGCCTTGCCTAATACACTAACGAGTACGTCATGAGTGATGATTGTACTCTCCAAATCATTTGAATATTATTTTTTATTTCCTGGCTATGGTGGAAAATCCTTTGCGTTGAAATTTGTATATACCTACAAATATATCGATAACCAAGAGAGATATCGAAAACGAACAATAGGAACTTTTTTATGAAAGAGAGACGTTCATTCATATTTTCAATAAACAATGAATTCCAAAGGCAAACACAATTTTCCATAGTTATTAAAGGAATAAGGCATAACTAAAATGCTTACATGACCAATCCAGCGATTTGTAAAAACTGCAACTAAATATGCACGCATTGACCGAGAAAAATACGGTGACATCCATCGTGCATGAACCACATGTTTCTTCTTAAATAAAGTAGAACTTCTTCAAGCCGTGGAAGCATTTTTGCTTGGCCATCCAGAAGTCCGGACTTCAATCCTCTTGATTTTTCTTTTTGGTCTCGAATGTAAGATATCGTTTATAAAGAATCTATTGGTTCATATGAAGAGTTGTGGCAAAGAATACAAATCGCTGCCAACGAAGTCAGACACAATCCAAATAAGTTGTTTCAAACTCGAAGATTTCTCAGAAAACGTTGTGTAAAGTGTATCAGTGTCAATGGTGGATTTTTCGAACAATTACTTTAAATCGTTATTATGTGGTATTTCATTTGTTTTATTATTAATTGNCTTCACAATATGGATAGTTTTGTTTCCTATTACTTGTATTTTTTTAATTTGTCTAAAATACTTTTGATCATTTCATGCAAAAGGGCTGTTCAAAATATCTCATTTAGAATTACTATGTCAGCTCTGGTAGATGTAAAAACAAATATTATGTGTATAATTCTGTGATTCCGATTGACAAATAATTCAAGCTTACGACAGTAAGTGGTGTCTCATTGCGCTTAAATTTAGCGATAGCGTTTAGCGACTATCCACTATTATTGGTCGTTGTTGGCGCTGTGAATTTACCAACAAAATTATTTCTATTTAATAATTCAAATTCCCTCCTTCAACTTTTAAAAATATAATATTTGATTAGAAATATTTTTGTTCCCTTTTTGCGGAAATTAAGTCTATTTATTAAATGAAACATCTTTTCTCTGACTGAAAATATTCCCCATTATTATTTATTGCTTCTTCACATTAAAATAATAAATGCACTTATAAAATAATATTTGCATATTTATAGAAAGCTATACCAAGAGAAAATAATTTGAACAAATATACTGCCGAAAAAATGTGTACATTATTTTTTCACATGAACTTTTATCGATAAAATTAAAAACCATAAAAATTTTAATGTAAATATAGATATGACACTCTGTATACCACAAGATTGGAAAATTTCGAAGCTGCATATACTGATAGCCAAAATACACCGATTGAAACCAAATATGCCTCATGCAAATGTTGTTGGTTTCAATGTTTGAATTTTATTTTGAAATTTCTGCATAATTTTGAAAACTGTTAAAGTATGAACAAAAAAATTGGCAGTAATATGTTTTTTGACATAACAAATAAGAATTTTTGACTAATTTTGGCGTTGCTTGTATAAGTCGTCAGTTATGCTTTATTCCTTTGATAAATAAGAGAATTTTTTATTTGCCTTTAGAATTACGGACACTGTGTGTTGAAAATATGAAAGAACGTCTTTCATTTCATAAAGAAGGTTCTCTTGTTCGTTTTCGATATCTCCCTTGGTTATCGAGATTTTTGCATATACAAATTTCAATGCATTTCATTTTAAGCACGTTTTAATTTTTAAATTAAATTAATGCGACTTGACAACGAAATTATTTGCAGTTTTCTAAAAAACAACTTAAAGAGAAAGTAAAACATAAATTGTTTAAAGAGAAAATAACAAACAAAACAGAAAAAAATGGAAATTTACGAAATATCTATACTAACGACTAAAAATTAATAATTTCTATAAAAATTGTTCAAAATGAGCACCGCCTTGCCTAATACCCTCACGAGCACGTCAAATTAGTGATGATTGTACTCTCCAAATCATTTGGATATTATTTTTTATTTCCTGGCTATGCACAGTGGGAAATATTGGAAAAAATTCTCGCCACTAGCCAATTTTCAGCGTCTCGTCGTGATTTTTTTTTTAATAATCTCGTGGTAATCTGAATTTTCATATTCCGGTGAGGTTTTCTCGAAAAACTCTTTTTTATTTATTTTTTAATGCTTAGGGAGGGCCCCAACCTCAATGTCGAAGAAAAATTTTTAAATACTCGATGTTCAGTTGCAGAAAAAATGTTTAAAAAGCTATTAATAAAAATTGATTATTATGACCCTTCATGATATATTTGGAGTTAGGTTTTTGAAGAAAAAACATCAGATATATCAAGGGTTATAATAAGGGGCGCTCCTTAAGCATTAAAAAAAAAGGTTTTTCGAAGAAACCTCACCGGAATATGAAATTTCAGATTACAACGAGATTATTAAAAAAAAAATCACGACGAGACGATGAAAATTGGCGAGTGGCGAGAATTTTTTCCAATATTTCCCACTGTGCTATGGTGGAAAATACTTTGCATTGAAATTTATATATGCAAATATCTCGATAACCAAGAGAGATATCGAAAACGAACAAGAGGAACTTTTTTATGAAACGAGAGACGTTCTTTCATATTTTCAATAAACAATGAGTTCCAAAGGCAGAAACAATTTTCCATAGTTATCAAAGGAATAGGGCATAACTGACGCCCTATACAAGCAACGCCAAATTTAATTAAAAATTCTTATTTGTCATGTCAAAAAACATAATAGTACCAATTTTATTGTTCATACTCTGACGGTTTTCAAAATTATTGAGAAATTTCAAAATGAAATTCAAACATTTAACGCCCTGTATCTTTGAAACGAGCAACATTTGCATGAGGCATATTTGGCTCAATAGACTTATTTTAGCCGCCAGTATTTCCAGCTTCGAGATTTCTCGACCTTTCGCGTATAACATGCACAGTAAATAACCTGACCTCAAAAACGTTGTCATAAAATGTCTCAGGCAAACGTTGTAGCTAGGCTTCCGGCAAAAACTGACAACACTGACTGAATTTTCATAGCATTTCATGGGTTTTTGGAAACGATATGGCCAAAATTCGATTAAAAAACCGGTCCATAGGAAAAAAATCTTCTAATATTTCCATTTTATATAGATATGAAATACTTATATGTATTTGATAAATAAATATTTTCATACTTTGTATTTTTATATACCTACACCGTGTGTCATTTTAATATCAGACAAAGTTGAGAAAAATGTAATTTCAGAATTATTTGTCATAATATTTTAGATATTTATGATCAATATTAGTAATAACTCAGTTTCTTGAAATACACGAATATTATTTAAAAAATTAATATAACTGTATTTAAAATATTAGTGCGACTAAAGATGAAAGCATGTATTAAGTTCAGAGAAAGTTGTCATTTAATAAAAAGGCCTAATTCCCACAAAAAAAAACTTTTCACTACAATGACCGACACTTGTCCAACTCCAAAGTGCACCATACGCCATACTGCCATCCACCACGCCACGGTCACGAGATAACCTAATAGGACGATGGGAACAGACAAAGACAATGCATCTGGATATGGAAAGGGTGGGATCCCTCAGTAATGAGGATATTTACTCTGATTTAAGTACAAGTGCACCAAATACGAGTATACGTGAAGAATTTATTTAAGGAGTACCTATATTTGAGTGAAAGTATTCAGTTTTAGTTTAAATATAATCACAAGTGAGTAAAATGATCAACATATCCAATATTGAGTGAAAATGTACTCAATAATTTCACCACTCAATGGATTTACTCCGAACATCTATTACTTTCACTCACACCGACTTTTTTAATGTATGGAAATGATCTTAAAGTTTTTAAATTCTACAAAATTCAGTAGTAGGTCGTAAAATAATCCATCTGTTAATATTTCCAAACATTAAAGTTTTCTATTTAACACAAGATTTATGTGGTCAGTTCAATCGTCACAAATTGTTTTCAGTTAAAATTGGCAACAATTTATGCAAATACCTTAAGACTCGATGTTCAGACCGAGATCGCGATGCTGTCCTATGCAAAGGAATTCGAACCCTATATCCTCCTAACGGAAGGCCTGCCAGGTCCGAGGTGATGCTACATTGTTCAGGTAATACCCTGTTCTCTAATGCCACACACAAACGCATTGTCACTTGGAAAAGACCATATGACAATATATTATATCAGCCATTCACTGTATTGAATTTGCTGCAAAGTTTTATTCTATTCAGCCTGCAACAATGGCCCTAACTAAAATATACACGCGTTGCGAATTCCGAAAAGGCCGAAAAGGTTTTATTCCATTGTCAGACAGTGTTGGACCCATTCACTGTTTTTGTTGAGAAGGAAGTACGAAATAAACGTCTAGATAGGATTTGGTGCTTTTCCGAAAATTTTCTGGGAGGACAATGGCGTAGGTGTATGCAGGTAACGTACTATGGACCTTTGTTTGACATTATGCGGATAATTATATGGGCAACTATCGATACAATGTCTCGCTTTTTGTGGAGACGGCTCAATGGGCAACAATTGCCCATTGAAAGGGATGAAGAACTTGCAAGTGACAGATGATCAGCGATAAACACATTTTGCAATTGTTTTAAAATTTGGTCAAAGCAAATAATGATATAGGTACTTCAAATATTAAAGATAGAAGATTCAAAATAAATATACAGGGTGTCCCACTAAGGTCGGCGAAGTACGATATTAGAGAAAGTATAGGCCCTAGAGCTCTATGTTTTGGTATGCAAATTGCGCCCTCTAGCGACCGAACTACGAACTTGAAAACTATTCCCAGCGATTTCTCTTGGTTGACTTATTGATCCAATTTTTTTAGGGTCTATACTTTCCCTAATATCATACCTCGGCGATCTTTGTGGGACACCCTGTATTTTTACATAGGTATCTACTATCTCCTCTTCATGAAAACTACCACGTATTTTATTAGAATACGCCATATTTCACTAAAAATATTAGTTAAAGGGACTTAAAATGAAAACACCGTCCATAAAAATAACAAATAGGCAAGTACATCAATGAATCAACATTGTAGTGCCCCTCCCATCCCTGAAACAATGGTTGTAGGTAGAGTTCAGGGATACGCCGCTTTTAATAGAGCCGGACTGTTGCAATACAATAATATTAATGCTATAACACTAAATATAAAAGTTAAAAAAATATATTTAAATATAAAGACACCCTATAAAGTTCAGGGTTCAGACAAGGTTTCAGTAGCCTATCAAGTAACAGTAACTTGCATGCTCAGTTCAAACATTTGTTTTTAAATAGACCTAAAAATGCGCTTATTTGGAAACTGTAACTTCTCAAAATTGCAAATGCACTGCTACACTTTTGTTATGGCAGTGATTAAAAACAAAGAACATTTTAATATCACAATAATGCTTAAGTAGCAGCAAAATAGTTTTTAACATCTCATTAACCACTTAAACAATCGGTAAATTAGCTCTATATTAAAATAAATATCTAATATATGTAAATTTAACAAGTACTTTAGTTGTGAACATTATTTGCTACACTTTAATACTTTTTAAAAAAATATAAAAACTAGTAAACACAGTTTGTTACAACATTCGTTCCTAGTTGGGCAAGGCTAAGGTGCACCATCATCAGAAGCCCAATTTAAATATCTAAAATGTCAACAATTCACTACTCTAGATTGGAAAGACCTTATTGTCTACAGCTGTACCAGCAATTAAAACATTTGAGCACTATTTTATACCTTACAGTTTTTATAGCAAATCTTATTTTTGTAATTTGTTTTCTAAAAAGTTTATCATAACTCTTATGATGCCACGCTCGATATTTGGCACGCTTGCGTATGTGAAAGAATACTAACACTAATTTATTAGATTTTACTTTAGCTATGTCTTCGAAATCAAGTTAATCTTTGTTGTTTAAATAAAAACATGAAAAATAATAAAATATGTTTTTGTAAATATTTACGTAATATGTAGGTACTACTTTCTTCCACAAGCACCAAGGTGGATATAAATTGTAGAAATGAACGGAAAAAAAACGATGTTATTAAATTTTACTACAGTGAAAGTAAATCATTTTAAAATAACTTATACGAAAATAAATTTTACATATGATTAATATTTTTTACGACAGTTTTTCACACAATATAGTGAATTACAATACCTAGTAGCAATTTTTGTTAAAATGTGTTTTCCATTTACATCTTTTATTATTAATAATGGCAAGTATACTGGATTTTTCTCAAAAGATAGCTCTTAAAGTGAACTCTTCAATTTTTTAGCAATATTAATGATCAAAATAAAAAAACTAAATAAACATTTTCTTAATGACAATTCTCATATGACTGTATTTACTACAGTCGAATTAGAGTTTGGACACAGACTAATTTTTACGATAATTTAAAAAAAGGAGAGAAATCACTTACGCCTCTTTGCTCCCAAGACAGCTTTCTTTCATAACGTTAAGTACTAATTAACTATTGGTCGTATCGGAGCAGGGTTTTAGATACAATTAAAGAAAGGGTTAAACATTCATTTTCAGAAAATTTTTCATTGACAGTTCATGTAATAAATGCGCTAGCAGCAGTAAAAGAGCGCGGTACGCGCATGCGCATGAACGTCGCTCTCGTCGCGTGCGAAATTTTTGACTTGAACATTAAGGTTACCTTTCACTGCTGCTAGGTCGCTTATTACATGAATTATCAATATAAAAATTTGTGGAAATAAAAGTTTAAACTTTTTTTTTAATTACCACAAAAATAAGTTTTATTTACTTCAAAAAGAGCGAATTTCCGAGCGGCTTTTGCCTGACCCTGGGACAATTTTTTTAAAACGCTGTTTTGCACGTGGCAGGGATTTTAATTTTTTGAAATTTTTCGGTTTCGATACGTTTATTTGTATCAATTGGAACCTACATCTACGATACTTCTAAAATTAACGTTTAATAATTAAACAATTAGTTACAAAAAAACAAACGAACGCACACACATACACAAACGAAAAATTTCAAGGTCAATTGAATCGGCGTTTGGCACACATGTTGGTCATTGGACAGAACGTCTTTTCCAAAAATTTCATCCACATCGATGGCATTTTGCAATAATATTGCGCAATTTTCGAAAACTGATATTTCTGCGTTCGACCTTTATTTTACAGTTAACAAATTAGTGAAAAATTACTCTAGGTACCTTAAATTATAGGTAATTTAATTGCCTAGAACATAAAATAACTAATATTCGAATAAGTCGTCTACACTTTCATGGACAGCAAAAAAAGTGAAAAAACAACGTTTTGCCACTTATTTGCAATTTGCCAACTTAGCGTCCCTTCTTTCGAGTTACTTTTTTGATATTATCATTCTACATACCTTTCCCCCTCATAAAGTGAAATAATATGTCTACTAATAATTTTTTCCAGTTTTTATAATCTAATTCGACTGGAATAGTTCAAACAGCTATGGTAGAGCTGATCAATTTCAAGACACGTCAGACCCAGTCCAGCGTTACTATTGATTGACAAAGCAACAGTAGTAACAAATTCTAATGGCGGGTGCACCAGTTTTATTTATTAGTGACAAGGAAACAGTTTTATTAACCGGCATAATTCACTATGGTGTCATCTGATAACATTATGCAAAACGGTAGTTAATGCAAATTAGGGTTGGTCGGATCAGATGCATTTTTTGTGCCTAATCTCAAATCGATATTAGAAAGGAAACAAAATTACGATTACTCTTTATATCAGAATTTATGAAATCTGTCAGTTACTGTTCGCCTAAAATCCATTCAATTATTCGGAATTATGTTTGTCACTGTCACAGATAAGGATCTCGACTAAGTTCTGTATCCTTTGACGTTACGAAATAAAATGTACATTTGTATATTGGAACAACGGCGTTGGATTATTTCTTAAATCTAGTTCCACATTTTGCGTTCCACAATAAAAATAAATCACTGTTGACTACCACGTTACCCAATGAATGCCGGCAACATAAAAACTCATTATAAAAGATACTCTCACACAAAAGGAACAAATCTCATTTGAAATGGACACATTATTATCTATCTCGCGTTACATAAATTCATGGGCACAAAAAAATGTGGAGTATATTATCAGGACGTCATTTTGACTAAAGAACTTAAACAGGTTGTGGTCCCATATGACAATATTTTAAATTTTATTCGAATTATTTATGCACATATATTATGCCTTTGTGAGCTGCCGCTTTCTGAATCGGACACGGTATATATAAGATGAATATGGAAATGGTAATCCCTACAAAGAAAAGGATATACACAAACAAATATGATTTGTATTGTGCCATGTTTTGTTGGTGAATGAAAAAACGCTTTGGAGACTCAGACCTTAAACGCTTTGAAGCCCGTTTGGGGCAATTAGGATTTTGCAATTGTGCGGCTTTCAAAGGATATTGTGTTTGTGCTTGCGTAATTATGTTGTCCTTTTTCGAATTTTAATTGTCCAATTTGCGGCGGATGAAGTTTGCGATTTGTTGCGCAATACCCATTTTGTTTGTGTAACGATATGATAAATGATAAATATCTTAAATATAAGTAAGTAGATGAATAGATAAATAAGAGCACTAGGACTGTCAGCAAATATTATTTCTATTTGTCATATTTTGCAATATTCTTAGTTTATTGAAGTAAAGCGTTTCTATACGATATGAGATGCAAAAAAAATCATCGAGAGAAAATAATACAGGATTTTGACAACTTATTAAGGCAGGATTTGATTGATTCGTTGATTGGTATTTTTTAGTGATGAATGTTAAAAAAAAAGACAAAGACAAAACAAAAATTTTTGGGTAAAAATCTCGTAGATACTTCGAGAATTAATTTTTAAAAATCATATTCTATTTATTGTTAGTTCTCGTATGTTTCTTTATTGAATTAAGCTAATTCAAACAAATAAAATAAATGTTCTAAAAAATCTTCAGTTGATAAGACTTTTTAGAAAAAAAAATTGGAATTTGCTTGAATTAGTTTATTAGATAGATAGCTTTGACCATTTGATATACAATATTACATTTATGGCAAGTCAGAATACACAAAAAAAATAACAAAAAGATAAAAACTATTTTGTACACATAAATAAAATTGCTAAAAAAAAACAAGGACTTACACACAACATAAATAAAGCACACATTAGATGTTATTCGTAATATGGCGTCGCCAGAAAATCTTCCACTGTATAAAAGCAAATACTAAGCAAATGCTTCTTAACTACTAATTTAAAACGTGTCATGTTTAACAGTCTAACAGAGTATGGAAGTTTGTTATAATACTGCCAAAACCAGCCCTAAAACGAATTTTTTAAACGAATATTTTAAAATTTTGCAACACCATGTGCAAAACATAATCGTATCAACTTCGACGTCACCTGTTACATGGGTGTTGTACAATGATGAAAACGTAATATTGACAGTTGGTAGAAGGAAGCGCAAAAATAAACGCTTAGGTGGGGAATTCTGGAAGAAAGCCTAAATAGTTGAAGTGAGAACAGTGTGGAGATGGGAGTAAGACGATCAGCGGGCAGTGTGGCAAAATAGTGAAAAATCAATCGTATTACTTAGCTGAGTACTTTGTTGTTACTATGTAATCTTATGATTGTGATGATTATAGATGTTTAATGAAAACAATTCTTCTCTGTACGTTTAGCCTTCATTGCTTTATGTTCAAGGGTATATATTTTTCTAAGGTAAAATTGTTACAATTATTATTTAACAGCTCCTTTGTTTCACATTTAACTTGCTTTGTCCTGATCACGTTGTTCGAAATACAAATAAAAAAGCATTTCTGGTGCTCACTTTATGTCATACGCATATAAGAGCCTTGTTGAATTTGCTAATATTTTCGCCCGTGAGGAACGAATCTGAAAAAAAAGGATAATTAAATACAAAAAAATAATTGCTAAAACAGATATTCCGAAATCTCAACTCATAGCTGGATTGCCTCCCGTATGGGACTCCACTACCTTCCGGCCCTGCCGGCTAACTAACACCAAACCTATACAGTTTTACTTGGAAGTATGTATGTCTAATTCGAGTGAGGTGACATTTAGTGAGACATTAAATAAGTCGGGCGTTATTTATCATTACCAAAGGATCTTAATTTATGCATTTTATTATCGGTTGTTTTGTATTCCTATTTGGGTAGTTAGAGCAACGATCATGGGTTTCTCTTCCATGCTCTTTCCCCACAGGAGCTCTAGGTGAGTCTGGCATTCCCATTTGATGTTAAATGGTTGTTAATGTTTTTGTTGTTCTTTCTAATTGTCACATGTTTAGTTTGAGGACTGTTGTACGTAAATAATAAAGTTAGGAGTATTTACTCTGCTTTTATTTATAAAATTAAACCATACTTCCCCTCTTTAACGTTAGTAGCCAGCGCCTTCTGGTCAATTAAAAATAGATGTATACAACGTAGGTATTCCTCATGACGATCACATAATTTTGGCCACAACTACGTTTATATATTTTTTTTTCGATCGAACCCGTGGTTGTTATACTAAAATAAACTAGTTCTGATCTCAAGGGAAGATATATTTTTGGACAAATACAATAGCCGGTTAAATGAATGCTGAGAAAAATAAATAAAGCCTTTATTTTCCTAAAATTTTGTACCTTGAAACAAAATCAATTTGGTTTATAAAGTATTTGTCTCTCTCTCATATATATGGGACAATTGGTGACTTAACATTATTTATGAGAAAGATGATGACTAGAGGTAGTTTACCGCACTAGTTACAATTGTTGATACAATGTTCATCATAAATCCATCGACAGTTTGTCCAATCAATAGTTTCTTAATAATACCATATAGTTCTTCACATTTTCATCATCATCCTCCTCTACATCTTCATCATTACATTGATGATTATTTTCATAATCGAGTGTTCTATAGTACTTTTAATTTAATTTAAATTGAAAGATTCTGCCCTCAAATACTATTACTCGTAGTTCTTTTCTAGTTGGTACAAAATCAAATAATTACTTTCGCTCAAAACAATTAATTTTTAGTTCCAGTGTTCATTTACATTATCTATATGTACGAGTATATTGATTCAGATAAAGAAGTGGGATATGAAAAACTTTTATTTCAAGACCGCTTCAAGAAAACTGGTAACTGAACAATTACACTGGTTGACATGATTTTTGTAACACAAACATTTAGGCATGATTCTTGTATGATTTTACCCACTGAATCAGCTTTCAGATTTTTTCCATCACGTAGAGTTTTCTTTACAGCATTTAAAGTTTTACGAATATATGAAAACATATATATCACGATCAGAATTTTAAAACGAGTTTTATGTTGTTCTGAAACTGATATGTGATTCTTAGCAGATTTTTCATGCTGAAACCAAATATGTCTTTCAAATGTTTCCATCGCGTCAGATTTTAATACAAATCGTAAAATATCTTATTTTTATGTAAATGTAATACATTGTTTAAAAAATCATAACATTCGAGAAAATTTGTGTTCTTCATAAAAACATGTGGATGTACCTAATTTAAGTGTGATTTAATAGACAACATGGGACAACAATTTGACAGACAACAATTTTACCTTCAACTCCGAATTTTGTAATTTATGAAGTTTCTATAGAAGTATACCTACTTGATTTTGCCAATAACTGAACCAATTTCATGGAAAATTGTTTTAACTTTTATAAAACTTCATTTTTGAATTAAATATTGGCTGTTACCATATGGTTCCAATCTGAGTAATGCTCAATAAAAGAAGGCATATTTGTAGGTCCTCAAATTAGAAAAAATCATAAAGCAAATAACTACCCGCAACTGATAATAGAACTTCTAAAAAACTACAAAAATTTAGGCTGTCGCATACCACTGAAAATTCATTTACTTGCGAATACAAAAGAATATTTTGAGAATAGTCTTTCAGGAAGAAATATTTTGTCGATGATATTTGTGTAGTAAATATAATTTTCCTTTATTTGAAATTGAAAACCGATGATTTGAGCTTTCTAATATTGCCTAATAATGAATAATATGATAATTCTAATTTTAAAGCATTTGCAGTCTTTTCTTACTTGTCAATGATACTTATATGTACAATATGTTTTAAAAAGATTGGATACAATAAACTATGTAATTTTCTAACTTCTAATTGATCAGAAAAAGGTTGTCTTCCAACACTGGTCCCTTAACTTCTTGTAAAATAATTTAAATGTATTTATTACGGCGTGTTATTGTGTTCCTTTCAAGAGCATCACAAACATCCCGCCCGAAAATACATATTTTATTACCTAGGCAAGAGTATAACTATAAATAAATTAAAAACGAGTTTCTCTGTCGCAAAAAGTCCATGCAGTCAAGAACAATACGCTTGTTTGACTACAATAGCTTTACAACGTGGTATTAAACGTAATAAATATAAAACTACAGTAATAAAAATGGCTGTTTACAAAAAATCAAGCCCTAAAATTTATTCCGACGAGGGGCCAAGCTGTCTAGCTCTCCGTAACCGCGATGGTGCTTTCTCACAGGATCTCATCTACCTCTGTCTGACATGGGATAATCTACCTTATACCCAGCGCTAGGAAGTCTGATAGTTGTGGGGCAACAGGCCCGATCAATCATAACTAATGTGACATGACGGTAAGCATGGTACTTTGTCTATTGTAATCTGCCCATTGTTGTTCGACTAACCGGCACTCTTTTAAATATTTTTTCCGTTTTCATGAATTGCGTACGGGTCATCGTACGTTTTGTTCGACCCCTTTGCTAATTGTCTATTGTGCGAGAGGGAACCGTGTGTTTTATTTGATTTCGGCGTTGGGACAGGAAATTGTTTAAATATTAGTTTTCTGGGAGAGTATTCGTGACGAGGCAGCTTAGTTGAGTTGAATAAGGTTCGTTTAAGAGATATTTATCAAAACAAGGCAGAACAAAATAAATTGATAGCAGTGGCGGCTCGTCAGGTGACGCAAGTGACGCACCGCTTCAACCTAAAATTTCTGTTTGGTTGTGCAGTTTAAAATTATTTTTAATTTTATATAAATTTTATAATTTAGGTATAATTATTCTATATTGAAAATGTATTGTGTTTGTTTGTTTAATACGCAGAAATAAATAGAATAGTTGCACGATGAACGCCTTCTAAAAAAACATTGTCTTCGTTAAGCGCGAACATCAACCTCGTAGTGACGCAGATCGAAATCAGTCTGTATTCCGCTTCTCTTCGAAGCGTTGTTTACGGCGGTTGTTATGGCAACGAGACGGCCAACACGGGAGTAAACTACGGCGTGGGGGAACGAGTGACGCGGATATTGAAGCAGCATTGTCATCGCCCATAAACAGTTTATACGATACGCATTACCCAATGCACGATTATAACGGTTCTTAGTTAATATTTTTTTGTAGAAATGTTTCCTATGTATGATCCAGTATGTATTTTATTGGAAACGCCATTTTCCAGATGGAAAATTGAGGACAAAAAGGATTTTTTTTAAATTGCTAGAGACCTGCGTCCTTATTTTCTCGATATGGAAGAAAGGGGAATTCAAAAGACAATTTTTACGTTCGGAAGTTTCGGAATGAATGGTATTCGTAGTATAAGTGGCTGTGTGGAATTGTTTATTAAAAAAACTTCTGTATGTCGTGTGGATTTAACAATTTTGGAAACCTCACGCGAGGCTGTCGTAACCACAAAGCTTATTTGGAACATACATGTACGGTGTGCGTTAATGTCCACTAGCCGAACTAATATTTCAATTTTTATACCATTTAAATGAATATCCTCCTCACGAACGTCAGGTTTTTGGTAATATTGCAAATGCAACTAAAAATTTCCAGATTCATTTAAAGGCGTTTGACCTTGAAAATTTGAAAATTTTCGACTGCGGCGCTTTTTCTTCTTTTTAATCAATCAATGAATACACTTCGCTTATTTTTTATGACACGACCCGCCACTGAATGAAAGGAATATCACCAACTGATTGCGATAAACAGGAAAAATAAATCTTTCTCATACTTCTCTCTTCCATTTCAAATTTGCTCATGTTAAATAATTAGGTCTTACGTTTCCATTATTTGCTTATGTATTTCTTAAAGATATTTTTTACATGAGATTGTATTGATACTTTTACAAATTAACATTTTTTACTTCCTTTTTTTATATTCGCTAAATATTGTTTATATTTTGTAGTATCAAGAATGGAAAACATTTCTGATTGTAGTTTATGAGAGTATCTAAGATATCGCAAGTTGGGATCTCAAAATATCGCAATTGTCGCAGTAACATAAGAAAGCGGACATAATTACGAGTATTAAAAAAATATCCCAATTTGGACAATTTTTACTAGCTCGCACGGAATTTTAAGCCTTTTTGGTCCACTATGCGACGGATCAAGGTCACCCCAGGAAAGACAGAAATCCCTCTGCTATACACTGAAAGAAATGGGCTTATTAAACTGTTTATTTAGAATAATGTGTATAGCGCATATTAAAACTTTTATAACCAATATACAACTTTTATTAAAAAAAGCAATCATCTCCATACTCATTATTCAATCAGTTTAACTGGAAGGTGCTTAATACACCTTATGCATCTATGAAATAAAGGTTATAATGAATTACTTATACATTATTAGGTGTTATAGACTTTATATTCCAGTTGTATAGTAGGGAAGATTTGTTGTATAAAGACCAGTATCCGAATTTGTATATAACAATTGTATTAACAGAATTATTCGTTCTTATACTGAATATGTTTCCGTTTTTAACGTGTAAAACGCATCTTATAATGGTTAAGTGATCGTCACCTCTCGGTGCATAATCGGTTATGATCGTTGTTAAGTTAGATTCATAGTATTGTAATAATAATCATATGTCAGACCCGAGAGCGAAGTGCGCCGACTCAATAAGAAACCTGGCTATTCCAGCCGCTGATTTAGGGTTCGCCGCACGAGCTCATCACTTCTAAAATTTCAGTAGCATGCTATGCATGAAGCAGAACGGTACTCAACTATCTTATACAGTCCACTTTTATTGTCCATACATGTTCAATCATTGTCAAAATAAACACACAAAACCACAACGTCTTTATTATCTTTACTCAAGAAGAGAAAATACAACAATCGTAAAATTTCCGACAGTCCGCTGTGCATCGACTTACACACGTCTAGTTTGATGAATATGGACAGTATATGCACATGTTTTGTGGGATACATGATCATATCGCGTTGTGTGAAATGGAAAATTATTATGTAAGTATCTAACTGTTTTATGGCTTGTAATTGTTTTGTTTTTTCAAATGTAAATCTTGTCTAAATCTTAAAAATTATCATTTTGTAGGTCCTATTAGAAATCGCTGATGTTAAGTAGTACATAAGATGGAGGAACAGAAGGTTAACGGTGACAAAGAAGATAATGGGTATAAAGTCAATCAACCAGAGAAAATAAAATTATATGGAAAGAAGCTCAACCTTTCTGGGGATGCTTCATTCTTAAGGTGGAAGAGTTATAGTGCAAATTCTCATGTAATACAAGAAAATAGACTGGACAGTTTTGGGAGCGATTTGTCATCATTTTTAATGCTTAAAAGTATGTTTTATGTATGTTTACATTAGAACCTTAGCTTGTAATTACAGTTATCCAATAACATTTCTGAAAACTTAATGACATGTTTTTAACTCATACAGAGTATACAGTATACTATACAACAGTTTAATACATTTATTATTATAAAACTTATAACCAGTACTAGATGTTCTAATAACGATATGGAACACTTTAATAACAGTTATTGCTATTATTTCGTAAAGGGTATAAAAAACGTTGTATACTAGTTATACAATAATTTAATAAAGAATAAGGTTTATAGTCATTATACAACTGTGCTAGCAATACGCGTTTTATATCCAATATTCACCTGTTTAACTGTCACATATAGTATACAATGGTCTTATAATGGTATATAGAATTCTAATAAAGAATAAAACGCATTTCTTTCAGTGTAAGAGCATCCGAAATGGAAAAATTCACAATGGAAATCTGACGGCGCCATCAAGACATATGATTGAACGTCGACCTCCGTCCTCTGCAGATCATTAACCAGGACTGAAGTGATTGGTCAGTACACGTTGTACAACTGTTAACTTGTATAATTAAACCAATATTATACAAAAATAATATCCAATAATTTTTTGCGTTCCATATAGATTATTAAAACTGTTCCAAGCCCAGGCTTGGACCTAGATTCTAATCTAGTGTACAGTATTTATTACAGTTTTGCAGTCGATAGACAAGTGCTCAAAAATAAAAACAATTCAATGACGAAAAACAAATTTGAATCCATTTCTCATACTTCTTATAATATTAATTCCTTTAGTTTGTATTTTTTTTAGTTGTCTTTTTTCTGTGTATATTAATCTTGTTAAAATGAAGAAAGTGTCTTATTCAATACATCCCTATTTGTTGTTACCTTCTTTAATTACAGTCTAAATTATTTTAATATTTTTCAGAGAACTAAGTAAGTAAATTTATTCAGGTATACAAGTACAAATATAAATTCAATATAAAGAGAAAAGACCAATTATACTTAGAATAAATCACACCTAAGTAAAACTTGTGTTGTTTGATTATTCCAATAAAAATAATCAAAAGAAAATACATTACCTATTTTTAAATACTTACAGCATTAACCAAAAATAGGTTGTATTAAAGGTTTTCCAATATAAAGGACTTTAGTTCTTTTAAAACTGACATCTTAAAAATATTTTTTATTCTTTTTAGTAATATATGAAATAATGTCGGGCCCCATAGGGTGAGAATCTTTGAGCATGACTTTTTTACATCGAGGAATATCTGTAAATATGTTGGCTACAATATGAGTATTATATGAATGGGAAATATAAAATATTTCAATACGGAATAAGTAAACAGTAATAGACGAACAATTATGTTTAAATATATTAGCTTCTTTATACAGGGTGTCCCATAATTAGTGTCAAATAATTTACCACTTGATTCTATTTCTAAAAATAAGAATATTTTTTCATATAAACGTTGGTCGAGAAAAGCTTTCTAAGGAAGCTACGCCCCCTAAATGGGGCCTCAAAAAATTATTTTTTTTTAATATTTCTGAAACGGGTTGAAGGAAAATTATTAATTTTGACACCATGAACGCTCATTAAAAGTCGAAATAGATCATCATTAAATTTTTCAAAAATTTTGATCAGGGGCCTCTCAATTTCAATAAAATGCTTAATTTCCAAGAAAAACGGATTTAAGTGCTTAGAAAAGTACAGTTTGGGAAGTGTTATAACATATTTAAACAGATTTTTCTCGAAAACGGATAACTTTTACGATATATAACAACATTACCATTTTTAATAGAAAACTCAGATTTTTACTGTTTAAATTTGAAAATAGCAACACAATAAGAACTTTTATGTATAATGACATGATGACATATCAAAATTCATAATGGCACATGTACCTATTTTAGCTATTCAAGAAAAGTTTTATGAATTTTATTAGTGTATGTAATGAAATGTTTAGATCCGTTTTTCTCGGAAATGGAATATTTTATCGAAAGAATTAAAGAGTACCTTTTTTGTAGTGGAAATGAGGGTCTATCATATGTCGGCATCTGAAATTTAAAATTTCGACAAGCAAAAAAATTGAGGCAAATTTAACCGACAACCCCCCCAATTGACGCCCTTGACTAAAATTTTTGAAAAATTTTATGATGATCTATTTCGACTTTTAATGACCGTTCACGATGTCAAAATTCATAATTTTCCTTCAACCCATTTCGGAAATATTAAAAAAAATAATTTTTTGAGACCTCATTTAGGGCTCGTAGCTCCCTTAGGAAAAAAAATATTCTTATTTTTGGCAATGGAATTAAGTGGTAAATTATTGGACATTAGTTATGAGACACCCTATGTATAAAGCTTCAGTGGAATACATTTTTTTTTATATAATCTTCAATAAACTATTGTGTACATTTAATCTATGCATTGAGGATTTGCACAGACCACCCTAAATAATTATACAGTATCTTAAAATAGAGACTGCCAGTGCTTCATAAACAATAAAAATATGTTTTCTATCCAGAATATCCCTCAAATTTGTAAATAAGTTTTCCTAATTTTTTTATACCCACTGTATGCGACATGTTCAGCCCAACGTAGAAACTTATCGATCATTATTGCTAAAATTTTAGGGAATTTACTTTATTAATATTAGAACATGAACAATTCAAATAATTTGTACCCGAATGTTTGTGTATTTTAATAATATGAATGGGAGGGGGGGGGGGGGTTGATCAGCTATTGATGATGTAAAACTAATATACATCCACGTCAAGACTAACAAGACTGAAATAAATTTAACCAGTTAAAGAAAAGCACTTAGCATTGTGCTGAATTTATTTCATTAGTTTTGTAACATAAAAGCATCCGTGAGTACAGCTACAGGTTACAAAAAACAATGATACGGACTAAGTGGATTCTGATGCTGCCCCGAATATGTCACAAATTAACTTCAAAGCTTATTTAAATAGTCTGACGTAAATGACCTACTGTTTAATACACAATGCTCTTCAGGCTTCAAGGAAAGCGGGAAAGCCAGTTACAATGACACCGATCACAAATGGACCGAATTCCATTTCAAGATGTGTAATGGAACAAAGGTTTCTACATATATTAACCAGAAAAAAGGACCCTATCAGGAGGCAATATCGAAAGGACCATTGTAAAAAAAACGGTAATGTCATCGTATTAATTGAAAATATAATCGTAGCAATTAGTGAGCAAGATGATATCGGGAGCGAGGAATCCGTAGACAAAGAGGACCTCATGCGGAGGAAGTGATTGCTACTGTAAGCCTCGCTCAGGCAACGTCAGGAGAGGTGATGTCCCGTCTCACACGTGCAAAATGCCGCCATGATGATGCAACTTTGCCGTCCAAAATCTTTTGTTGGCCTCCGTTTATTGTATAATTAGTGTTGGGTGGAGGGGAGCTATTAAGAGGAGCGCCTCTTTTTATCTTCGAATATAATTTCCCCGGTAGGTAGGAATCTGTATTTTAAATGTAGTCCAGGAAAATTAGCATTTCACCTCGGAATTGGATAAAGAAGGTTCAATTTTGATGAGAAAAAGTGCGTTCTCTTCGTAATTGCATGTAGGTCAAAGTCTACAACGTCTCATGCGGCGCTAATTTGTTTATTTATTAATAATCAATTATTATTAACAAATTAGCGTATTTCGGATATTACGTGGGTTGGAAAAGGCCAATTTTGATGCGGTAGAGCCCATTCTTCTTCTGATTAGTTGTACCTTAACTTTGGGAGACTCCCACCGACCTTCATTTGTTTATGGATTTTTATTCGATCATTAAGAGCAAATTAGGCAATCGGACTGGGAGAGGGGGATTTTCACGCGGTAATCGACGCTCTTCTCGTACTTGGATTACAAGGTGATCCAGAACCACTAAGGACAGACTGATTTTCATTTGTTCATTGATCTTCAATGAATTAGTACAACAAATTGTATACAAATTCGGGCTGTTATCGGTGAGCTGGACGAGAAAAGTCATATTTTTATGGAATAAGTCACTTTGATCATCATCCGGGATATTCCAAAACCGTTAAGGTCCGAATGATCTTCATTTGTTTCTTTTTACTAATTAATCATTATAAAAAATTACACGTGCAAGCTGTAACTAAGACTTAGAATGGATAATTTTTAATCAAAGAGAAGTGGATAACATTTATTCATAATGATTCATGTTCTATATGGTCTTCAGCTTTTTGAGAATTCACTTCCTGCATTAGGGTCTTGAACTTTCTATATAAAACCACGTTCATCCCGTCGAAATCGGCTAGTCCTACTCCCGACCGCAGATATCACATCTAATTTGTTTATAACAATCAAATAAAAACCGATAAACAAATGAAGATCAGTTAAAGTACAACTAATAAGAAGAAGAATGAGCTTTACCGCATCAAGATTGGCCGTTTCCACCCCACGTAATATCCGAAATACGATTATTTGTTAATAATAATTGATTACATATTTATAAATAAACAAATTAGCGCCGCATGAGACGTTGTAGACTTTGATGTACATGCAATTACGAAGAGAACGCACTTTGTCCCATCAAAATCGAACTTTCTTTATGCAATTCCGCGGTTCGGCCCTATTTTCGTCTAATTTCCCTGGACTAATGATGATGTCTGATTTCCAAGTCATTAATCGTAAGACACGAATCACAGTAGTGGTAATGGATCAAGCCAAACCAATGAATTTTGGCAGATCTTGTGGTCACTTGTGTTATTATTGCAAAACCTGTTATGTAAAAATTTAACCGATGTCAAAAATGTAAAATTACAAATTTAATACAAAAGTTTTAGTTTTTTTATGAATTTTTATAATACAGTATTAGAAAAAACAATTGAATAATGGAAATCGCTAAATTAAATAATTTTTTTTAAATGGAACACCCTATATTAGTGCATACTGAGCTTCGTTAAATTTTTCTCTTTTCAAAAATATACAGGGTGTCCCCAGTTCGGGTTGCCTATGCCTGAAATGGATACAAAATTTCAATTGTCAAAAAAAATCATTCTTCATAAAAATTTTTGCTTGTCCAGAAGCCCTTGGCAAGATAGTCATTTGTTCAATTTAATGTACAGGGTGTTCAAAAAATTGGAAAAGGTAAAAACAGTGAAGAGTAAAGTACCTTAAATCTTAACGCTACGTGAGAAAGTAATGGGGAAAAGTTGCTTGGAATAAAATTGTATGTTTAAATATGAAAGTGACCTTCTAGTTAATACTCAACATTCTGGGATATTCTAGGACTCTTATTTATTTTTTAATACTTTCGGAGAAGCCATTCTATTTAAAAAATATTGCTTTATTGAAAAACAGATACACATGTTTGTATATTAATAATTTATTTTTTATACAGGGGGATCAAAAACATCATGGATTTCACATGATCTAACGACACTTAGAGTGTACGATAATTCAATAAACAAAGAAATCTAAATAAAAAATTTAGATAAAGGACCCCGCACTTTTCTTATGTAAAAGTGGTTTCAGTTAAATTGGCTGAAATTTTTATGTTACAGCTCTTAACCTGCCGATCAAAAGTCTCCTTTGGCGCAATATCCTAAAGTTCATAGTTTTCAAGTTACGTCGACTTTAGAGCAATAACTTCGAATTCGAAGGGGTAAAAATGTTACTTGATATTTTTTGCCGTTTGCATTTACATTACCCATGGTGTACCACCAGGAGGTTACAAAATCGGTCTAACACCTCTTTGGGGTACCTTTTTTGTCGTGGTTCAAAAACTACTTGTAAGTACGTGTGAAAATGGTGGAGTTTAGCTCTAAATCTTGATTTGATCAATGCCTGCATTAATATGTGACAGATACATATCCATAAAAGAATAATTAATAAAATATTTAATTTTTTATTACAATTTACAGAAATCCAATAAGTTTTTATGCCATCAACTAGGTTAGTTGTAACGGATATCTGCAGTCGAAAGAACTACTCGCAGTTTGGGTTTGAACCTTAAATGATTTTCATGTTAGCACATACATAAGTACTGTATGACATATTTCTCCATGACAACCGAAAAAATAATAAATCATTGTAGTTATATTAATATTGCTAATGTGATTTCACACTGAAAAACTGTAGTGTTTTATGATATTATGGGTATAAGTGATTAATACACTGAATATTAATTTTTCGAGACAAAACATCTGAATCTAGTTCGGGCTGAGGCAGTACAGTATTGGGGGTCATGAAAGCTTGCAAAAAATGTAATAAAATTTCCATGGTCGTATTTAAAAAAATGAAGTTGATGATGGTCCTGGAGAGACGAAACGTTACATATAAAAATTAATTATGCCATCTGATAGAGGGCAAAAACTGGCCATGAGAAAGTGTTCTTCATTTTTCAATATCACCTCAAACAAGGCTGAAATGAAACAAATACGGATTTCCAAAATTTCGTTTTTTCAAATATTTCGAAAACTAATCATGTTAGCCTTGATTTTTTAGAGGCATAATGTTGGTCCCCTGAATACGCAACTTTGCCCCCATTTAAGCTACTTCGTACCTCTTACCGTTTCCGAGATCCCTGTAGTGAGAAGCGAATTTGTAACAGCCTGTATAGGTTAAAACAAATAAATAAATACTTAATAAACTTAGAATAAGTTGTCAGATTATAATGACTAACCCTGTATATATTTAAAATATGTGTGTGTGTACTTTGAATTGAAATTTCTTCGATCGAGCTCGAGATATTCCCGATTATTTTCCGATGCGACCAGACCGACGGGTTATAATAAATCACGATCGACCACATCTTGGTTACAGCAATTAAACGGGGGGTTGTGAGAGTTGACAAAGCTCTGATTGAACCCCACTTGAGCCGGTCCGGTGGGCTTGCTCTCGCCTCGCTCTGCTTAATCAATTCACATTCATATTGTATTAATCACATTAGGCTGAAATAAGAGGGTCCTCCACTTACCGACGCCATCAACATCCATATTATGCGGATTTAATAATGGACGTATTTCGTTTAAATGTGCGGATGAATTTTAAAATCTCCCTCGGGGTTTACACAGGGCGATTAAATGTCCTGGCTTAGTACCGTTTAGCCACTTAGAAATTTGAAAAAGAAAATACTAAATTAAAACGTTTGGGCGATTAGAACTAAATTAAAAATGTAATTTCTTTTCTTTGCTTGATATGTGAAAGTAATAATGACCCTGGTTCTGACGTCACATGTTAAAAATTTCAAAAATATTTACTTGATGCGAATGCGTTCCAAAATAAACAGGATTTCTCAAAAATAGGTCTTTCTAGTGAAAGTCTATTGGCAATTACATGCGTGGGAAAGGTAGGTACCTTACTGACATACTGTCAAAATTTCATGACTTTTGGACCAATAGAAGCGGACTTATTACGTTTGAAGTGACAGTATATTTGTGTCATCAGTACAAAAATGAGTGATGATTTTTTACCCCGTGGCAGAATTCACGAGTGGTATCCGAGGTTTAAAAACGATCGTGAGAACGTAAATAATGAGTAACATTCTATCAAAACTGTGAGTAAATTCATCAAAGATCAGCCAAAATTTTCATTGTAATTTATCGCATTTTGTCCGAACATTTAGGCTACCAAAAAGTGCATGGTTTGTTCCGGACAATTTGACTGAGGACCAAAAATTGCTCAGAATTCAACATTCGTAGGACATCATCAAGGAGGCTAAAAGAGACAAAAACTTTCTTTACAACATTGTGACCGATTTTGTTTACTAAAAATCGCATTTTAACTGTCTATCAATCCCCGTATTTGCCTGATTTGGTACCCTGTGACTTTTACCCTTTCGGAAAAATACATTTGTCGATGAAAGGAAACCGTTTTGTTAACGTAATAGCCATCCAAATAGCTTGTACCGACATCCTGAAGGATGACGACCTAAAACGCTTGTTCTACATGAAAATCGCTGTACGGAGTCGAAAGGGGACTATTTTGAAAAAAATGAATCGGTTTTGCTACAAAAACTTTTCATTGTTCTTATTTTTAAAAACCCTGTTTACTTTGAAACGCACCTTGTTTAGTTTGAGTAAGTATTATAAACTATACAGGGTGTACCGAATTTCAATCACGAAAATTCGGGAATTTACATAGGGAGTAAAAATAATGCCACTTTGTTATACAGGGTGATTCACAAATGGTGACCAAAAATGGAACCTCGCATTATTTGATGAATTTTGAGGGAAGCCTTTCCTGTAAAGTTTTTATCTAGGACGCTTCGCTAAAAAGATACAAGGTGTTAAACTTCAAAAAATATTTTAAATTTTTTTAAATAATTTAAAAACTAGTGTGAAATAATTTGAAATTGGGCACATGTATTTATGTAAACATTGTCCAAAATCTGAGGGCTTCTCCTAAATTTTACATGCACCAGTGGCGGAGATACAGGGTATCGGTAGCATATTTTTCTAAATAAAATAGTAGGCCACTGATTTACGGCAACAACCATGATATTTTCGGGTTCATCTTTTCAATTTTCTACAAATTACTACTCTCTTATGTTTTCGAAATAAAGTCTGATTTTCGAGTAAAACTTAAAAAAACAACTAAAAACACTTTTACTTAAATGACATGACAAGCACTAATCATCGGTTATTTATTCGAATAAAGAAATTAATAACATTAGTCATCATTTTAATTATTTTATTTGAGTAAATGCTCAAAAATATATCCATTTCGACGAACGCAGACCCGACATCTTTTCAGTAACGAAAATATAATTTGTTCAAAATTTATTGTTGCTTGAATCTGATGAAAAGCATTATTATTCTTTCTTCTAACTGCTCAGAATGTCAAAGTTGTTATCGCAGCCCACTATGTAATTTAAAAAAGCATTATATATTCGAATATCGAAGTGTGTTCTCAATTCGTTTTTTAAGTTTTACTCGAAAATCAGGCTTTTTTCGAAAAACATAAGAGAAGTAATTTGTAAAAAATTGAAAGACGCATACGAAGATATTATGGTTGTTACTGTAAAGCAGTGGGGTACTATTTTATTTAGAAAAATATGCTATCTCGTATGTAAATTTTAGGAAAAGCCCACAGATTTTCGACAATGTGTCCAATTTGAAATTATTTAACTTACTAGTTTTTAAATTACCCCGTATATACTTGTTTTTAAAAGCCTACAGCCTTTAAGATACAGGTCTTAAAGTTTTCAGAAAAAAAAGTTTCTAAATATCTCTGGAACAAATAAAGATATTTGAACAAAATTTTTGTACGACCAATACATGAACAAAAGACATTCGATGTGAAAAAGTCTCGATTCAAATCAGTGGCAAATGCTTATGGTTATATTTTCCTCAAAAAGTATGGCAGGCCGCTGGAAAATAAATATTTTCTGTCAATTTTGAAATATAATTTATGTTTTAACCGAAAATGACCTCTTGACTTTTACGAACAATATTTTTTTTTAGTGACGTGCAATATTTATTTATGGAAATGTAACCAGCATATTCCCTATCTACGCCAGTAGTTAAAACCTTTTTTAATTTGTCAAAAATTTTAAAATTGGTTGCTGTAATGCATGTCGAAATAGCTTCTTCATTTTCACTTACTTAGTATTTCTAGAACTGCCAATTTCCTCTAAATTGTTGAGAAAACAGGACATTAAATGAAATAAAAATTTTGAAAATAAATATTTCTTTTAATGCTTTCTATTCCTGTAAGTAGGGAGCGGAAAATAAACAAAAATAGATTTATAATACTCTATATTTCTGACTGTATATTGTCTTTGACAATATAATCTGGTTTATGGGCATCTACAATTATATTGGTGCAAATGCAGGATAGGTACACAGTGGAAAAGTTCTGCTGGGTTATATCGTTTTATTGACAAATTTATTAAGGTTGTGAATACAATTTAATAAGAAAGAAAAAAACGGTTGACGATTCGAACGGTGATCAATTTCCGCCACCATCTTGTCACCAGTATTGATGAAGCACTCATTAACAACACTCCTCTTTTTTCAACAGAACAATTCCCAACCTCCTTAATTCATTTCTGTGTTTTTTTCGATAATCATATAAATATACAAGGTGCCAGACGTCCTAGTCAAGCTCAAACAACCATTGTGGGCGGAAGAAGAAGTTCTGGAAATAGTGGAAGAGAACCCGGCAACCAGTGCCAAATTAATACAAAGGCTAGGATACTATTTCTGAAAGTACAGTAAACAGAGTAATCTCTGAACAACTGATTCATCCTTTTCATGTTCGTTTAACAACTTCTATCTGATCCTGCCCAGGCTCATCTTCAACTCTCGCAGATTACTCTAATAATTCTCCATAACCAGTGGTTTTACCAGTAACTGTCTGTTTGATCCTATTTGATTAGCAAATAGTGCCTACGGCAGCAGTTGTTTAGATATTCTTTAAAATGCTCTGCCGGCATTGTTTGACGATCTACCAGTATCCAACCAGATGAATAGGCAAGGGACAAGATGCTCTAATTCGCTGGCCATCATGTCACTTGTCTTAAATCAATGCGATTTCTTTGGACAACTTAGGAACTGGTTTGAAGATGCTGTCCACAATTTGCAGAATGAAGGAATATCGAGAAGAGTACATTTTAATATTTTGCGTAGAATAAATTTATGTATTCTAAAAAACGGTGGTCATATTGAACAGTTCCTGTAAGGAAAGAGGATAAAGTAGTGTTTCTGTTATTAAATGAATTGCTTATGAAATGATGTATTTATTTCAAGTTTGAATAGAAATTGGATTAGTAATGATCTAACTATTATTAATTGACCCAAAATGATTACAAATATAAAATTTTATGAGGGGAAAACTTTTAACAAATCTTTCCTTTTTAAAAAAATAGAGGCTATATCACAACCCCCGGAAAAATTATAAGCAGATTAGTTTAAGGAATAGGGTATTTTACACAGTTCTATTAAGCTTTTAGTTCGTTTGCTATATCATAAAGTGGCATCTAAAGTATTGGTGTTACACATTTCAATAGGTTTTTCAACAATTATTTTGTCAACTTTCATGCCATTTGACGGCTAAAAGAAGCAACTTAAGGTAAGTTTGGTTAAAGCTGTTTTAATTGGAGGAAACTGTGATAGTTCCATGTACATGGAATATTGGGACAACCTGTGTATATCTCCAATAAAATAGGGTACAGTATGTAGATATCAACAAATTTGTTTTACAAATACTGTGTACCGCTCGTAATTAAATTCGTTAAATTAACAAACAGCGGCGGCTCTTGAAAAATCACCGATTGATGTCCATAACGATCCTCCCCGGTAAACACAATTAATCTTCTCCATATTGCAAGTTCGATCAGAACAGAGGAGCGCACCCCGAATTAGTGATGGCACATTAAGTCTATAGCCATGCAAACACCATGTACCATCATCTGCGTACTGCAATCTTCGTAAAAATCGGTCGCTCTTAATCTCCTCTTGCGTAGAGCCCTTTTTCCGAGGGAGGGGAGTGCAATATCAGTGTCCGAATGAATTAAGGTCTACATAGTAGGCTGCATATGGATAGGAATTATGCCGCTCCGCCGAAATCCGCTTCAAAATCACCCTTAACCGTCAACAGCATAAGGGCGGTTCTTGTTTTCCGCTAAAGTGTCGGATGTTTGTTGGTCGGATTAATGGTGTCTATTGAGCGTGTTTTATTTCATTGTTGGCATTTGTTGTCTACTTTTGTTAGGTTGGCAATGTGCAAGTAGTTGCTTTTGTCCGGTATTTATTTTAGTAAGCTGGGAAGCATTCATGGGATTTTTTTTGCCGGGGATTAGCGTCAGACTTAATCCGCCTTTTCTGATATCTGTTGGCCGCACTGTGCGGGGCAGGATCCAGGTAATTGACCAGCGAATCGGCGCTTTTTCGGCGTTACTCGAGCACAATGAGTTTTATTAAACTGTCCTCGAGTTATCGACTGTATCATAGGATAGAATAATCTGTATTATTCTATTCTAATACTGCATGCACAAAATTGTACAGGGTGTTCTCAAAACGCATCTCAGAAATTGTGAATAGTTTATGCTATAACGTTGTTGATTTTTACAATTGAAGAGCACATGGGAAAAGGGGGGAACGTCACAAATTAGTCCAAATTGAGTTAGTGGTGCCATCTGTTAGAGAACAGTTCAAACTTGATATTCAGTAAGTCTCCTCTGTAAAAATGTAGCATGGTCACAAAAATAAATGAGTTCAAATATATATCCTTTGAAAAAATGGGGAATGTCTATATCCTCCAAGGGAAAAATGGGGAATGTCTATATCGGACGAACTAGAAATGACACTTGTTCACGTGGTATGCGTACAACGTAAATATTTAGGTAATTTAAACATAAACAATCATACTATTTTTATTAATAATTGCTGTCTTTTAGACTTTCTACCCCATATCTGAAGAGAAATATAAAAACTTACAACAGCTTAAGCGCTTTTATTCATCTGCAGCACAAGATTATGTTACCCAATTGCCGTTTTCTAACTAACATCATGACTGATTAGATACAGCAAATTATTTGTAAGAATATTCTTACGTTTTGTAACCATTGACCTACCTTTCTTGGGACATTCCCCATTTTTCAGTTGTATGTTAATATAGTGACATTCCACCGTTTTCAGTCGTATTTTGTGAGTTTGTTACTATTTCAACATATTTTTTTTTTTACTAAAATAAAATATTTGCGAACGTTACTTCATGATTGTTTTTAATCATCGATTTTTAAAGGTAATTTTGAAATTAAAAACTTTATATGTTTAAATAACAAATATGTACACAGTTGCAAAGTTTAAAAAGCTTATTCTGAACAAACAAGTAAAAGTGACATTCCACCTTTTTCCCTTTCAATTGTGTCTCAGCTTGTGATTACGATTTCATATCATTAATTGAAACACGGCTTATGTCAAAACTTATTGATGGATGTCTCATAAACAACGCATACATTCTTAGTAATATTTTAAACTCTAATTAACTTTATATCAAAATTTTAGTTACCAACTACAGTCACAAACAATCACTAAAATTTTGATATAAGGTTAATTAGAGTTCAAAATATTACTAAGAATGTATGCGTTGTTTAGGAGACATCTATCAATAAGTTTTGACATAAGCCTGCTTTCAGAAGTCACTTATTTTATACACCGTAATATTGTAAGAGTTTAATTAAAAGTATTTTTTCTCGAAAACTGTCCACATTACGAAGTTCTAACAAGAGTACATTATTTTTAGAAAATAAAATTGTACATTAGAAACTGGAGCCCGATGGTAAAAAACCTAACAATAAAAAAATTAGAACTTAAAATGTAATATGAATGTAGCATAACTAGCGCCCTCTATGAAATATATAAAAAATAATTAGACCAGCGTTTGGCATCCTTAAAAACCCCGGAATACCAAATTGCATAAAAATATTTCGCATCTTTTGGAAATTTTTGTAAAAATTCTATTTAAAAAAATTTATTTTGTCGCTATGTATCTCGAAAACAAGAGGAGATAGACATATAGTTCATAAGACAAAAAATTCTTATTTTTTGTCGTATTATCACCCCCTGTATTTACGGGAGGTTTTTCTGAAACACCCTGTATATGTATGTATTTTCGTCCATACGCAGATAATTCCTATAATCGTGAGGTTTCAGCCATAATTCGTTTATTAGATGCATATGGGAATTCACTTGTCAATTCATTAACCATTGTTTTGCCCATTTAGAACTTTTGCGGTTTATCTTTTGTTTTTTAGGCAAAAAAGCCACAACAATTAAGGTAAGATCATATTCCGAGATCATGTCTACACCTTTCCGCTAAACATACTGTAAAACTTAACATAATCCAGTATTAAAAAGTAATGTGTATGCTGTAACATAGAGAGTACAAGTTAGCCTTCCGGCTTTGCATTCAGAAGGTTGACCGTCCGGCAAGTCGACTCGTGTATTATATGCCCACCTTATAAAAGTGTGGCGGAATTCTTCTTACGAATTTTATTTTCGTGCAACAAACGACAAGTTCCTTCCACTAAGAAGAATTGTGCATTAACGGTTTGACCCAGTGTAACTAACTTTTTGTGGACGATGCCCTTGGAATCGTAGAAGCAAATCAAAATTGTCTTCAGTTTTGACCTTACATTTTTTGGGTTTAACTCGTCTGGCGCCTTTCACTCGGCGCTTTGGAGCTTGGTTTTTTGATCATATTGAAAACACCACATTTCATCACCAGCACAATGTTGTAAAGGAAGTTTTAGTCCTTTTTGGCCTCCTTCGTATGTTGAATTCTGAGCAATTTATGATCGTCAGTCGACTTGTGCGGAACAAACCGTTCACACACTTTTCGATAGGCCAAATGTTCGGCGAAAATGGGATAAATTGATGTTTTTGAGCTGCTTAATTCCAATTCCTTGAATTTCAACGAAGAACTTGGCCGATTTGATTTTATATCATGGTTAATTTCTGACAGCAACAGTGAACTGTTTCCTGTTAATCATTATATCTTTCGCAAAGACCGATGCATGACTCCTACAGGTCTATGCAAGTGTGGCGGAGTTCATATTGGGATTAAGAATTGTTTTTATAGTAATGAGAGAGAGAGAGAGAGAGATCTCTGTGAGATTTCTAATATCGGTCCTATGATAGACGTAAGGATTATATTTAGCAGCGTTAATAATAAAAAACAATAAATTTTTGTTGAGTATGTCCCCCACAAGATTCTGCTAGAGAACTGGAATTAATTCGATGCAATAATCTGGCTGGGGTATTTAATAAAGGATATTCTCTTGTAATTTGCGATTATTTCAATACATAGTCCGTTAGTTAGGATGATGTCTTCTGAAGTTTGAGAAGATCTAAAGACACCATAGGTGTGGATGTCATTCCAAGTTTTATTTTGAGAGATTAGTTAATTTTCTCCTTCCTCAGGTGTTCCACAAGGCTCTAATTTGGAACCGCTCCAGTTTTTGCTTCTTATTAACGATTTTCCGGAAGTTGTGCCATTTGAAAAAATGCAGTTTGCTGATGGCTTCAAGCTGTATTCGGTAATGAATTCGCTCTCCAGTTGCAATCGCCTTCAGATGTACATAGATTATTTAAACTAAACCAATATAAGCTAATGACCTTTACTCGTAGAACCCATTTATTATCCACTATTATTCTATGGATTGTTATTTCATTAACCAGTATTGAGCAATACAAGGATCGAGGAGTCACGTTTGATACTCAATTTATAATATGGGCACATTGGCAAATATTGGAATCACTTCAAAGAGAATTTTTTAAATGTTTAGCTTTTTGGCAAGATTAGTATGAAGACTGAGATACGTTTTAACCTTCTATATTTTATTGGGTAAATCAAATTTTTCTATTTTGCGAGGAAATTTAAATAAAGTTAATAAAGTTGAAATATTACATAATTGGATATTAAAAATAATTTTTAATAAAAACTGCACATATCTAGTCAAGCAGTCAGCAGTGTTTGATGCAAGACAAATATTCTATCAAAAAATGTCGATATCATAGTTTAACAAAATAAAAAGTTCGCCCAGCAACAGTAACTGTACTAGAAATTAAATTGAGCATTAATGGATCATAAAATTAGGAAAACGGTTGGACAAAAATTCAATTTTTTGGGTCTTAGAATATTTAATGAACTTATTTACAAATGTAACTATGAGAAGCTATTCGAATTATTTTGTTTTTTTTGCAAATAGCAATAAATAAATATATAATTGAGGCGGTTAGAAGCAAAGAGGTGTAAGTGCAACTTTTACGATTTTGAGAAAAAGAGGAACAAAGTTAAACATCTTTAAAAAAATCACGGGCAATTGAAAATTAACGAGATAAAAGAATTTCACTTTCTAATATATTTTTATGATTATTTTCAAAGATTTAATAAATTGCACCTATTGGTTTTGAAATTACAGAGTGTTTTGCAAAGGGATGTCATCACTTACAACCCTTTGCTTCTAAGTATGGAACTTATATCTCTTCTCCACTTAATAATAACACAGTTTTCTATTTTAAATTAACACTTGTACCTAGTACTCAGTTTTAGTTATGGTTATTAACATGGATGAAAACAGAACTTTTTTTTTTAAGGAAGTAAAAATGACAACTACCATACTTCATCCCTGTCTATGATTATATTATTGCAAGAAAAAACAAATGCGTGCAACAAAAATATATTTTTATTGATGAAAATAAATATTGTTTTAATGTAGCAAAATATCATTGTGTCATTTTCACTCATCATCAGACTCCCATTCAGCTACAATATCTTCAGAATTTTCTGGAACAATGTAGTTCTCGATGGTGTCGGTATCTCTTCCTCTGTTATCGGTTTCATTATTTGAAATTGAGTCAACATTTCTTGTACTTCCTTGGTGTTTTAATGATGAATAAAAGTTATGATAAACGGGGGGAATAAATTGAAGGAGTTGTTGAAGGTTTTCGTACTTCTTGGTTTTTATAGGTGGTGATTCGGGATATAAAGAGGTAAGTTCAAAACGTGCAGGTGGACGACCTTTCTTCTGTTTTCTAAGATCAATTTCCGTAAAATCCATATCCTCATTCATGGTGTTCTTATACAAACGAATATGGGGTTTGTCTTTTTCTAATCGGAACCATTGAATATTACGTATCCCTGGAATACTGTCTCTTATGTCTTTTTTCATTGTTTCGACTGACAAAAAATGTTCATTTGTCATTCGCACAACAGTAAACTTCCTACTTGCGTGGGCAACTATGTTGGTCCAGTCATCTGGAACAAAAATGTATTGGTTTTTTTTCTTAGACTTTTCGATGACTCCAAAGTCTTGATCGCACTCCATGACCAGACCAGAAATCAAAAATTTGTGGTCAACTCTACGAATTGATGTTGTCTGAACAATATGCCTCCAGAATTTTATAATGTTGCCATTTTTGTTTTGTACGCCTGCATTATCACTAAATGCAATAATATGTTCTATTGAATTGGGAAGTTGCTGAACATATCTAAGTAAGCACGACCCAATTTCTTGGGATCCCCTGGATGCTTCACCCTCGTGCCACATAAACATTGATGCGTGATTATTTGCCAGATCATGTACTGCAAAATTATAAGTCCACAGTTGTCGCAAATAGTAAACCTTACTGCAGGTTAATACAGGTGTGGGGAGAGTTTTTTCAAGATCGAAACATATTGCTTTTACAACATTAGGATTATCCTTGGCTAATTTCTTAGCATCATCCTTAGCAGATCTGGCCTTTTCAGCTTTACGTAAATGAACTTCTTTCTGAATCTCACTACCTCAGGATTAACTTCGTTGTTGATCTTATTTTGAAGTGTATCACATGTTGTACACGTATCAGTGTGAGGTCGTTTAAAACTAAGATTAAATTGCGTGTTGAAAATGAACCTATAGAAACTCTCCTTAAAAGGATTTTGAATTTGATTATCCTGACAATACTGCATATATAGGTCATACATTTTGTGGATGTTCAGTTCGCCCTTCTGATATTTCGTCTGTGGATTTTTTATTCGTGAATAATGGCTTGAGTATTTTGGAAATGACTGAATATGACTCTTTATTATAGCAATATCATTGTCAGAAACCTTATTTTCTGGAGTATGTCTACCACGTTGATCAGTTGGTGCTACACCTGTAGGTTTTCTATTTTTCAAAACATTGTCGTATCGTTTTTGACTTATGTTTAAGGTTTTTAAAAGAAAGAGCTTACAAACTCTTTTTCCCTGTAATTTTATTTTGACGCAAACCTGTTTGAGTGACTGAACTTCTACTCTCCTTTTTGAAGGTACATGTGTTTCCATACAAGCGGTAAGAAATGCTGTTTGAAGACTCCATGATCCCAAATTCCAATAGACTCTGAATATTTGTTGACGATCTTCATCCGTAAATGTATTACATTCATATCGACACCGATGATCTACCAGCTGTTGAAATACTTTAGCTGGTTTTGGCACTTTTCTATGGCCAATATATTCGCTACCACTGTTCCTGAATTCCTTGGCTTTGTTCCGTGTCCATAATGACTCTTTTCTGACCTTTTTCCTGCTTCTTTGTGTCTGTTGGTCACCTACGTCGCTCGACTCTGCTTCAGATGTAGATTCTTCTGGATGATAGTCGCGATCTAAATCGCTATCATCAATGGGTTCTGTAAAAAAAATCAATAATAACAATCCTAAAAGTCTTAGTAAATTTATTTCCACTTGAGGTTTCAAGAAAATTTTGATAAAATTCGATAAAATAAAAAAGAAAATAGAATAACAAGCGACTTTTTTTAACTTAAAATGTCGTGAAAGTATGTATTACAATAATATTCTATATCTATAAAAAAATAGTGTTTTCAGCATGAAATTATACAAGTACAAAACTTCAATATTTAACCTAAAAACTTCAACTTAAAACAAAACAAGGCTTACTTTTATATACTTACCATCTGATTCAAAATTTTCCATATTACCTTTGTTATTTACATCTGTTGCACTGATTTGAATATTAAACTCGACAAAAACAGTAATAATATCGACTAAAATTATCTGCACATATAAGCAAATCTCATCTGTTAAACCACTAATCGATATAAATTCTTAGTGGCAAAGGGATGTAAGTATATACATATCCCATTGTCACCAAACTATTTGCAGATTTCAAAAAGTACTTTTTTTTCTATGGATAGATGTCGCCTCTCGGAATGAATTCATTTATATCCCTTTGCCACCAAATAAATTGATGTTCCATGAATGAATTTATGTACTTAACTCAATCTTTGCGAAAAAATCACTTACACCCCTTTACTTCTAACCGCCTCAATTGATTTCTCTGTGGGGTTTGTTTCATTTATCTTGATTCGAGTGAGTGATTCTATTGTTAATAACCAATTTATCGTTATTATTAAAGAAAATAAATTTAATATAATCGCTGTGATTATTGTATAATTTCCGTTTTTAGGGTACTTAACTTTATCATTAATCTTATTTACTGTTTCAATAGAAAAGTATTTGTAAATTTATAATAAAAAAATTTTACCATCACTACGTATAAAGCAATGGCATAATTAAGTTTTTCATAGAAACTGGGGACATCATCATTAACAGATTCACTATATAATAATAAATTCCAATTAATACCTCTTAGGTAATTGATGGTGTCATTGTAATTACCCTTTTTAAAATTGTAAATATCAGGGGCAACCTTTATATCAAACATGCAGGATATTTCGACTCGGGTTACCAGGTGGCATCCCGGACGGAGACAGTTGACATTTAAGGCGTTGCCAACGTCCCATTTCAAACAAAAAACACACAATTACATAACAATGGCACATCTACGCCTACTAACAGGGGATAGTGATGTCCCTAACACGGTTCCGAGATAGCATCTCTCTATCTAAGAGCCCGGATCTCATTTTCAATGCCCAGGCGAACACCTGAACCCGGCTATGCATCTCGGTCGAGCGGGCGGTTGATCCAAGAAAAAGGAGTTAGATATGTTTAAAGTCAATCCGCTATTATGCCGCTTGAATTGATAGACAGGGTTCTTAGTTTCGTAGAGTAACATTGCTGCTTGATCATTTAGCGAGCTACTAAAAAACTATTTGACGTTTAATGTGGAGATCTTTTATCTCCGCTTGAATATTAATAACTTTCTTGGTGTTCATTTTTTCCATCTGTTCCCGTTTCGAGAAAGGATGGTGTCTGTTCGTGAAAGGGGTGCTTGTGGCGATATTACGAAAAGAATGAACCCACAAAGGAGTGTCTTAACAGGGTCGTTTTCATAAGAGAAATTTTGTATAAAATGTTTAGACAGGGTGGTCCCAAATTGACGCTACATTGTTAGTTAATAAGGGAGATCTTGTTTAATTTTTAAATTTTTTTGAACACAAAGTAATTGTTTTTCAGGAAACATGTGACATTTCGAAGCACATGCCATCGATGTTATGAAAATTTACAGACTATACCTGTATGTACAGGGTACACTTACTGAAGGGCCAAATATTACCGACATAGATTCTACTATGAAAATCAAGTTCAAACTAAATATTGTCGAATAATGTTTCCTTTCCGAGAAACAGGATTGAAGTCGAAAAAAATTAAAATTATTTTCCGGCATATCTCGGAAACCTGATGCGTATTTCAGTTTTCTACTGCAATAATTGGGTATTTGCGGGTATTCTAGTCTAATGAAACATAATGTTTTTGCTGAATTAAATTATTTTTGTTATGATTTGAACTGACTTACCTAAAAATGTCAATATCTTTTGATATTACAAATTTTTATTTTTTAATATTTGAAGTAAAAGATTAAAAGAAAACATTTTGGCATCTGAATTTAAAAATTTCGATAAGCAAAAAATAGAGACAAATTTTAACCGACAACCCCCTCAAATGAGACGCCCTGACTAAAATTTTTCAAATTTTTATGACGAACTTTTAATGAGTATTTATGGTGTCAGAATTCATAATTTTCCTTTAACCCGTTTCGGAAATATTTAAAAAAAAATGAATTTTTTGAGATCCCATTCAGGGGGGAATAGCTCTCTTAAGAAGCATTTCTCGACCCATGTTTATATGAAAAAATATTCTTATTTTTGGCAATAGAATCATGTGCTAAATTATTGGACACTAATTATGAGACACCCTGTATATCTCTACCTCAAAACGCTGTATGTTGCTGGTGGTTTCGTGTGTGACACATATTTTCTGACCTCAAAACATTTGACTGTGTTAATGTGTAGAGGAAACATGCTTAATCTATTAGTGAGTTAAACCTGCTACCTGTTATGAATGGGGTTCCACAAGGCTCGGTCCTTGGCTCAATTTTATTTCTTATTTACATAAATGATCTCCCTTTTTCTGTTGGTTTGGATTCTTGTTTACTATTTGCTGATGACACAACGTTCTTAACCAGGGATTCTATAGAGTTGCATAATGATAGATAATTTCAAGGAGATATTTGGTTTTCTTCCAATATGTTGATACTAAACAACATACAAACTCAAAATCTGTTATTCTCTTCTGACAAATGGACATCAACTAGAAATGCCAAGCTGCTTGGAATAATATTTGACATCAGTCTTAATTGGTCTTCTCATGTAGACTATATTTGTCCCAAATTATCATCTCAAATATTTTGTTTACGTCAGCTTAAACACTGTCTTTCATCAGATGCTATTCTAATTGTGTACTTCGCTATAATACGTAGTCACCTATACAGTACGCGCCTAAAGTATGGAATAAATTCAGTAAAACAGAAATAATTTTTTTTTGGGAAAAATCCTCGAACAGGTCGATTTTTAATTTAATAAATACATATTTTAGCATAAAAGGCGATTTTCAACCGTCATTTGTTTTCGAGTAATGACATCATCGACATTTTTTTAAATAGCAACTCCTTATTTTTTTTCTTGATTCTGAAAGATCGTTTCATTGTCAATCCGACAGTATTAAAATGTTGCCATCTTACATAGGAAAGTTTTCGAGTAAATGACGATTGCATGTTAGAAAACCCAAATCAATTAAAATAAAGTAAATACGTTATAAAATTTAGTTTTTCGGAATGCCTGAAGTTTTTTATGGATCATGTAGGTGTAAATCTTTACAAAGTGTCACTGTCATATCGACTGTCTAAGTATTGTAAGCGATATAAAAATTATTGTATTATGGCACATTTAACTGTCACACAAGAATTTAAATTTTAATCCTTATCGAATGCAGGGATAAGAAGACTAGAACGCAGCAGGAAGTTAGCGATTTATTTCATGAAAAACATCCATATCGCCGTATCAGCCAATCAACAGTCAGCAAGATAGAATCTAAATTTAGAGAAACTGGCAATGTTGTAGATATTGTAGTTGTAGTTGTAGGCGCGTATTGTATATTTGAGACACTATTGTGTATTCATAAGAATATGGATAATTTTTTCAAACATTCTGATATTCATACTTATGACACCAGATATACCAAAAACTTGGTAAATCAGTTTTCAAGGATTCACACAACGAAACAGAATAAGTTAGATGTAGATTTATATAACAATTTTAAATATCATTCTAAAAATTGTAACATAGAAGTGTTAAGTTTTAAGCAGTTTTACAAGTTAACTAAAATAGTATAAGTGATTTTGTTAAACCAACTACATGTCTATGACTATACATGTACTTTACTGTATATAAAAATGGTCAATAAATAAATTAACTAGTATGGATTAACACAACTGTCCCACCCCTGAATTAATCCGCTCATTACTTAAATATAAGTCCCAATTCAAATGGGTTTGAAATATTAATTCTAAATTGCATACCCAACGTAAATTTTGGAAAGATAAACAATAAGTTACATTCTGGCATAAAAGAGTGAGTCCATTTTTTTTAATTATTTTTGCAATTCTGTAGGCTTCGCACTTCAAATAGACTTTATTTAATAGTTCTTTGCTAGAGTTTCTCCAGTAATTCATTCGATGCTGAAAAAAAGAACCCGTTGTCCGACAAACTTGCAGTTTCCGCTTTCAGAAATTTTTAAGGTAATTACCTCGATTGTGTTCAAATGACCACTACTTCAGCGTTAACTTCGCCTCGCCAGCCATAAATCCATTGGCGAACAATGTCCGTATTCGCAAGTTTTGATATACGGCACTACCTTATGATAGAATACCACAATAAACTTAATGTATTATAAATACGTTCCTTCGACACAAACAACATTAATTCCATACAAATATTTATGGTTTTATTGCGGCAGGTGATGCTGGATTCGGCTGTGGATTGGACGGACATAGACGTAGGAGAAGGAGTAAAAGGTAAATACTAAATAAAATATTTAAACGTAGAAGAAGATACAAACACCACATGACTGTAAAATTTAGTAGTTATATACAATATTAATATAAATATCAGTCATCAACAGCCAAAAACCAATCTTAAGCTGGTTTAGAAAATATTAAAAAAAACATTGTTAAGAAGTTATCTTCGAGATGCTATCTCTTCGTAAAAAAGAGGTACCCGCAGTTCATTTAAATTTTTTGTATTCTTACCAAGCTAATTTGACCGTTGAATTAAGGGACGCTCTGTATTGTGTTCAAATGTGAAAAAGGAAATTGTTTACTTACTATGATTCTCTTATTTTGAATTGTTTGAGTTCTTTTCCTGCAGATATACTATTTCTTTTGCAGAACTAGATTATTAATTGAACGTGCTAACTTAGGTAATATATTTTTACTATCAGAATTTATTGCTCTTATTTTTATTTTCGTTATGATTCTCAAAAAAAAAAATTTGGTGACATTTCCTTGATAACTCGGAAATAACTACACAGGAATACTTTAAATAAATAACAGGTTAATTTGCTGACAAAATATTTCAGGAAAAAAGTTATTAACAATTTAATTATGACATTTTTTTTAATAGTTTTTTTTTAAATAACTCATAGGGATGACTTTGTACGAAAAAATGCTTAGGACATGATCTTCGGTTGACCTTCCCTCCCTAAAGCCGTATTGATAATCAGAAATAACTGAATGCTTATCTAAAAAATTGATAATTCGTGACTTATATTTTTTCAAATATTTTGGCTATGTTCGAAATGAGAGAAACTGATCTATAATTTATATAATTTACATGTAATAAAACAACAATTTATAAATAATAATGTTTTTGTTTTAGAAACTTATTTTCCTTTTATCTAGTTTCACTTGTCTATTTTTACAAACATTTTTTTCCTAAAATTAACTTTTATTATCACCTTTAAAGTCCTTCTAGTTTTTTTTGGACATTCTGTAGCTTGTCTTTTTGTGATTTTCTTTGAACCATATTGTACTCGTTTCTTTTTCTGGGTTTGTTGGAGCCATCTTCTATCTGTTTTCTTGCGTATATGTTTCCTCTTGGATTCGAACTACATCTTATTTGTCTGATTTGTTGCGTGTTGTCTAACTTATGTCCTGAGAAAATGTTAACAGATGTTACTTTTTGAAATATTCTTGTGTTCAACTTGTCTTAAAGGTTATTTTTATGATCCCAGATAGGTCTTTACTAGCTCGATCTCTTTTTTGGCCTTTTCGCAGTTTTTTATTCCCTAGTCATAGTTGTAGAAACTTAACCTCATTTGGTACTAGTACACAAAGATTCACGTCATCCAAATAATCATGCGTATTAATAATAATGTAGGTACTCACCAAAAAGCAAAATTCAGTAATTTTTAAACGCACAAGTACAAAACAAACTACAATATAAGCTCAAAATGTCCATCGTCATTTTCCATGCACGCACGACACTTTTGAATCTAATTTTCGCGCACTCGCTGGAAAACACCTCAAGAAAAGGAAATAGTTGTACGCAAAAAACACTCAGACATGGTCCAATTCCAGATATCAACTGAATTGCGTAATACTGGACAGCTTAGTACCTCATGTTATCCACCGCGCTGTTGATACATTGCTCGATATGAATTTTATCGAATTTTAAATTTATACAACGCTAATTATTATTTTTTAGAATTAAGCGTAAAGTAGTTCAAAAAACATTGTATTTTATGATATTCTATGCACGCAGTTATGTCAATTAATCAAACTTTTGTACACCAAGCTGGAGATTTTGATAAATTTTTTCTCGGAAATGATTGAATTTAGAACCCATGGCATATAAGGATTTTTGTATAATTTAATGTATTCTATCGTCTGAAATTATGGCAGTCAAACTTCTAACACCCTGTATATTTTGTTGCAAATTTAGGAAATTCTGATAATGGGATTAACATTCAAATGTTTTGTTAAATGCAGCCTTGTGCTCTCTGTTATGGAATAATGTTTGTAATCTGGTACTATCTTCTGCATAAGCATCTCAAATTAATAGCATTTTTGAATTTTTGATGAAATCTGTCAATCTTTCTATTTCAATTTTTATGTGAAAATGACTTTTTTGTCAATTTATTTTGTAACTAACTAAAAGATATTATTTTAATGTATTAAATACGAGGGTGGTCTGAAAAGTTTCCGACCTCAACATGAAGATGGCAGCACTCGTAAATAAAAGCTAGTGAATTTCGTTGTTCATCTGTTGACAGTTACTCACCAAAGTTTCAGCCATTTTGGACGCGCAGTTGTTATGTAACAGTCGTTTGAGTGAGTTAATGTGAGTGTTTTTATGAAANGAGATATTGCAAAAAAATGATTTCCATTCCTCCCTCTTCAATGGGTCCCTGTGCCCTTAGGAAGCATTTCCGGACCCATGTTCATATGAATTTTTTTACTTAGTTTTGATCATAGAATCGGCCTGTTCAGGGTTGGCAGCTAATTATGAGACACTCTGTATATCAAGTACAATAAAAAATAACAGTTAATACAATTGATATGAAAGAATTTTTATACACAGTTATAAACAAATAGTGTTTATCATAGAGGCTTTAAGTAAAAGACTATTAGCCCAGTCGGCAGAGGCCGAAAAGTTACTGTTGGTGACATTTCCTTGATAACTCGGAAATAACTACACAGGAATACTTTAAATGAATAATAGGTTAATTTGCTGACAAAATATTTTATCAGGAAAAAAGTTATTAACAATTTAATTGTGACATTTTTTTTAATAGTTTTTTTTAAATAACTCATAGGGATGACTTTGTACGAAAAAATGCTTAGGACATGATCTTCGGTTGACCTTCCCTCCCTAAAGCCGTATTGATAATCAGAAATAACTGAATGCTTATCTAAAAAATTGATAATTCGTGACTTATATTTTTTCAAATATTTTGGCTATGTTCGAAATGAGAGAAACTGATCTATAATTTATATAATTTACATGTAATAAAACAACAATTTATAAATAATAATGTTTTTGTTTTAGAAACTTATTTTCCTTTTATCTAGTTTCACTTGTCTATTTTTACAAACATTTTTTTCCTAAAATTAACTTTTATTATCACCTTTAAAGTCCTTCTAGTTTTTTTTGGACATTCTGTAGCTTGTCTTTTTGTGATTTTCTTTGAACCATATTGTACTCGTTTCTTTTTCTGGGTTTGTTGGAGCCATCTTCTATCTGTTTTCTTGCGTATATGTTTCCTCTTGGATTCGAACTACATCTTATTTGTCTGATTTGTTGCGTGTTGTCTAACTTATGTCCTGAGAAAATGTTAACAGATGTTACTTTTTGAAATATTCTTGTGTTCAACTTGTCTTAAAGGTTATTTTTATGATCCCAGATAGGTCTTTACTAGCTCGATCTCTTTTTTGGCCTTTTCGCAGTTTTTTATTCCCTAGTCATAGTTGTAGAAACTTAACCTCATTTGGTACTAGTACACAAAGATTCACGTCATCCAAATAATCATGCGTATTAATAATAATGTAGGTACTCACCAAAAAGCAAAATTCAGTAATTTTTAAACGCACAAGTACAAAACAAATACAATATAAGCTCAAAATGTCCATCGTCATTTTCCATGCACGCACGACACTTTTTAATCTAATTTTCGCGCACTCGCTGGAAAACACCTCAAGAAAAGGAAATAGTTGTACGCAAAAAATACTCAGACATGGTCCAATTCCAGATATCAACTGAATTGCGTAATACTGGACAGCTTAGTACCTCATGTTATCCACCGCGCTAAGTACAACATTGATACATTGCTCGATATGAATTTTAAATTTATACAACGCTAATTATTATTTTTCAGTTTTAAGCATAAAGTAGTTCAAAAAATTGATAAACATTGTATTTTATGATATTCTATGCAGGCAGTTATGTTAATTAATCGAACTTTTGTACACCAAGCTGGAGATTTTGATAATTTTTTTCTCGGAAATGATTGAATTTAGAACCTATGGCATATAAGGATTTTTGTTTAATTTAATGAATTCTATCGTCTGTAATTATGGCAGTCAAACTTCTAACGCCCTATACATTTTGTTGCAAATTTAGGAAATTCTGATAATGGGATTATTATTCAAATGTTTTGTTAAATGCAGCCTTGTGCTCTCTGTTATGGAATAATGTTTGTAATCTGGTACTATCTTCTGCATAAGCATCTCAAATTAATAGCATTTTTGAATTTTTGATGAAATCTGTCAATCTTTCTATTTCAATTTTTATGTGAAAATTACTTTTTTGTCAATTTATTTTGTAACTAATATATTATTTTAATTTATTAAATATAGCTGCATGTAGTTCTTCAAAGGCGGGTATCCACTTGTGGCAATGTTCCGTAACGTAACAACGAACATGTTACGGCCTGTTGCAAAAGGTGACACGGTTCGCTGCGAAAGTATGTGTGGTTTTGGTCGTATCATTCATTCCTTAACGTAACAAAATAAGGTTACGAGAGGACACAGGAACATAAACTCGCAGTATGAACCTGACTGCAATAATGGTTTCGTCACTCCAATTGCAGTTAGCAGCAGCAAATTATAAGAAACGGAAATCTCCGGAAATCTTTTCTTTACTCCACTCCATGGCACAAACACAGAAAAACACACTCTTCCTAGTCACTGACGAAACAAAAAATAAGACAAAATCACATGTGCAATAGGCAACGTTACGGCCAAAAGGGTAAACCCGTCTCAACATGTGGCAGAAAGTACTGTTGCACCCTTTGATGCGACGACTAAAAACCGACAACTGATGGTACTAGCTGTAACGTAACATGTTCGGTGTTACGTTACGGGGCATTTGACACAAATGGTTACCCGCCTTAATGGTTCAAACTTCTCTGTTCTAAATTCTGCAAGTTTGCGCCTTGACCTTGAAACTTTCTCAAATTTCTATTACAATTTTATTGTACCTACTTTTTTTAAACGTAAACTGAATTTTATTCTGTTAATTGTTTCGTATGTTCCAATACATTTTCATAACTTTCATACGATTTCGAAATGTTCCTCGTTTCGTTCAGATTTCCGTTTCACCTTTTCTTCCATCTCCCTTCTCTTCTTAAAATTATAATGATTTTGCTACCCCTAGGTGTACGTCCAACAATTTTTTTTATTTCATAAATGCACACAGCTTTTCATCGAAATTATTCTGAAACTAACAGCAAAATATATTTTACATATTTTTTCCTCGATATTCGATTTATTATTACACTGTTTGTACCTTTAATAATAATTTCTTCAGCACAGATGCTCTTCTGCACCTTTCTCGACCGGCCCGCGGGCGTCCCTGGCTTCGGACTCGCGACTCTCACACCTCGAATATTTAATATTTATTATGACTCGTCCGGAGCCCCGGGGGGTTCCTTTACGGCTACTGCCCCCCTCCTCCCCCCCCGCCGCCGATATATTCACAATAGGAATTCCACGTATGGAAATTATATTTTAATTTATCACTTATTTTTCTATTGTCCATTTACATCGGGGTGTTAATTTTATTTATTTGTTGTATCCATTATGCCGTTTGCTCCGTAGTGTTAATGTGGAATCTCTATTTCTTCTTTGGGAAGGAGGATTTTAATTCTGGGAGAAATTTATGTCGGAGCTCGACGGATTGAGAGAAAGGATTCCGGAATGGTGGAGTTCTAGGAGGGATTGGAACTATTCATCAGTAGACAAATAGGGAAAAGTCGTAGAAACTAATTTTTCATAATTATTAACTGCTGTCAGTAGTAGGAATTATTGGATATTTTAAGAAGTTTTGTTACCGAATACTAGTCCAATTAAATAAGCCTTTAAATCAAAATTTTGGTCAACTTGCCTGATTTTTTGATATGAGTTAGTTTAGTTAGATATCTCAAAAGGGGTAAGGGCTAGAAAAAAAAGTTTCGTATAAAAGTTGTAAAGCATATAATTCTACCTAAAAATGGCATCTTGACTTTTTCTTATACTATTAAAATTAACAGAGTTAGGGAGGCTACAAGTTAAAGGAAGATTTCAGAAATTTAAAAATATCGTAAGCAGAAAAATGAATGAATTTTGCAATTTTTTTTCAATCTACTCTAAAAAATGTAACTTTTCTTTTCAGAGAAATAGATATAATTTTTAATTTTTAATAAGAAATTTATAACAATTTCAAATTGTTAATCGTTAATTTTAATGATTTAACAAAACTAAAACAATTTTTTTTCTATACTATTCGATTGATTATTTGAAATAATGGAAAGTTGCCTTCGAAATTTTTTTTACGTTTGTTTTTTAGATAGATACAAATTAATTTAGCTTTTTATCTTTTAGCTCCTATGACATTGCCAGAACAAAGACAAAAAATCACGTTCGCTTTATCGCACTCATGGTACCGAAGTCGTGGATACCTCGTATGCCTATGACAGAGATAGATTACTTCGTTCATCATTGACAATGCGCGTGCGTCAGTAAACGTGTGTTTCTTTAAATTATTGTATGCTCAATATCCATTGTTAATCTCAAAAAGGTAAATATTAATAAGGACTAATATTTTTTGTTGATTAAATTTTGTAAAAGCTCGATATTTTTACGCATTCTTGTCTATGTAACACATGTGAAAATTTATTTATTAATACTTGCAAACTTGTAGTCTGAATTATATTAATAATAACATAGTGATAACAATAACATTAATATATATCATATAATTTCCTGTCCAAAACAATAAGAGAACAAGAAATTTTCTTACAAGTAAACTACCCCAACCCGAACACTCCAATTTTCAAGATTTTTATATATGTTGTAGAACATAAAAAATTAAGAGACACGTATTTTTTTGTCGGCGAAAGAACATATTTACAATGTGAAATACACCCTCAAAGATCGCATCCCAAAACGGTTTTTTCTAAATTTCTGGGGTTCTAATCAATATTTTGAAATGAAACAAAATGGAAATTACTTATTATAAAAAACAAATATTTCGCAAGTGATTCCGTGTTTGGGGGTTGCTACCCTTATTCTTTATTTCAGAAAAATTATATTTTTTATTTATAAAAAATCATATTTACTCAAAAAGAATTGAAAATATATGATTTATGTAAACAAATTCACAAAATTAAATTGACCTGTTTCGGGGTTTTCGTTAGAATCTCTGTTTAGGAGGTGAACAACAAATTTGAAATTGTTATAACTTTCTTATTAAAATTTAAAAAAAATATATCTACTTCTCTGAAAAGAAATTTTACATTTTTTAGAGTAGATTGAAAAAAAATTACAAAATTCATTCATTTTTCTGCTTATGATTTTTTAAATTTCTGAAATCTTCCCTTAACTTCAAGCCTCCCTAACTCTGTTAATTTTAGTAATGCAAGAAAAAGTCCAGAGGCCATTTTCATGTAGAGTTGTATGCTTTACAACTTTTAAACGAAACTTTTTTTCTAGCCCTTCCCCTTTTGAGTTATCTTGAAAAACCCTTTGTTTTATCTTTTTTTACCCTTGGCCGGGGGTTGTACAAAAAATTACTGTCACTTATTGTTATAACATACCTCAAACTAACTCAAGTTGACCAAAATTTCAATTTAAAGGCTTATTTAATAATTATAATATATCACAAGTTGCATTTAGCTTAATAAACATAACTTTTAAATCTATTATATTTTTACAAGGAGCTAAATTCAGATAAAACTGCTGCCCTTTAATTTTCTAAATCAATTCAAGAGCGTAGATTTCGAAAATGGCATCGAATTGTACTAAAATGACCGATTAGGCAGGTTTCGGTGCTCTGAAATCATTTCCGCTGAATTTTCGTCTGGGTCTTGGAAAATAAAAGATAGGTACTCGAAAACTGAGATATTTTTAATTGTTTCATATTTCACTATTTACTCTTATTTATTCGAAAAATATAAATTTGGTTGAAAAATAACTTCTCTATCGCCTTTAACATGGATTTGTTTTGTTTAGGAAAAACAAGTAAAAAATACAGTTATTTTTTATTCTAGGTTGCGACGTGTCGCCTCTGTACTAAATAATGGAGTAAATGTTTCAAAATATTATCAGAACTGTCAAAAAAAAGTCAAAATATTGACATTTACGAAAGATTCAAATTTGCGTTTATACTCGTATTAGAAATATGTATCGATCAGCAGATTTTAAGATTGCATGGGAAAGCAATTAATCATATAAAACCAGATAAACAATGTGTCAATAGTCATTTTGCTCTGGTTTCCATATTTGTTATACCTATCTACCGTGTTGAGAAAGTGAAACTGATTTTTCTAAATGATAAAAAATATTTTTGCCTCTTGAAGTATCGAAAATAAAGTTAATGAACCATCTGAAAACGAGTTAATTGCTTATTTTGAATACAAGGTTATGAAAGTGAAACTTTGTTAAAAAGTATAATTAATGTCAAAAAAAATATTAATATAAAAATATTCTGTAATAAATATTTTTTGATGACCAAGACACATACACAGAGGACATTTGGCTATCATTTCTGATGAATTTCATATTACTTTACATAAAAAATATTCTACTTTGTGTCCTAAGTTTACTAAGATTTATTTTAGTAGCAAATTAAATGTGCGTCAAGTAGTTAGTGTTAATAAAATCAAAAGTACTCCATTGCTGTATATTTAAAGGTTCATTAGTGGAAAAACTATACAGGCCACAGTTTCAGAGACATTTCTGCCATGATTTTAGATGATTCTGGAGCAGATATTAACTCCATCAAAAAACATAGGGATTGAAAGTCTAATTCATTGCCGGAAACATACACTCAACGTTCTATTGAGAATAAAATTCAAGTTTTAGACAGAATATTTTCAAAAGTGGTCGAAGTTTCTGAATTAATTGCTCTGTCAGCAAAGCTGAAGCTAGCTTTAGAGCATACACTGTGTCCCAAAATGATGGAACAAAAGCTACAATAGTAGCTTTGTTCCATCATTAGTTGAGCTACAATAAGAAAAGTATCCAAAAAGTTTGAAGAAACTATGACAAAAAGGTAGATATAACCTTATATCGATGAATTTGTCTTTAGAAGGGCTAACCGTTTATAGATACTATAAAATATAGAGCGTTCTATTAAAAAAAGATGTCGGTAATGTTATAGGTCTGTCAAACATGGCTCAAAAAAATATAAAATATTGCAGAAAAGTGACAATTTCTATTTACTAATCGACCTGTTTCAGCGACTTTGTTTATTCTTTTTGATTTATTTCTTCCTTAGAATTATTCGCAAATTTAAATATTTTAAATGAAATACACCACTGTTTAATTATAACATCATATATTGTTGTGGATCGGTTATTTAGTGTACCGTTACTTTTCAGAATAGCTGTTGACACGTGGGCTATTAATTTTTTATGTAATTCTAATATGAAAACATCTACGGGACATTTAAGGCATTGTGGAATGTTTGTAAGCTTACCTTTTTATATGAATTTTTTGCCGACTTTCCATCAACCTGGTATAAGTGAAACAAAAAATATTGATCTCGGATAAGATTATTATATTACATTTTGTTCAAGGTATTATGTTTCTTAATTATTTGATACACTTATTTGGTACATTTTTATCTCGCAATCTTTTTCTTTTACGAAATTTATCAGTTACTCTCCAAAGCGCTTGTTCCGGTAAAAATGAAATAATTCTCCTTCACACAACGAACAAAACATTTTCATTTGGTGTATACTTTTATTTAAACTTTATTATCTTGACAGATAATGATCATAATATTTTCCGGTATGTTAAAAATATTTGCGGAATCAATTATGGTACCAATAGCTGACAATGATGACATAATTCGGGTACCTTTTGGCGTAAGGAAACCACGTAAATTAAATATATTCACGCCAATTAACCAGTCAAGGTCCTACTTTTTATGCAGGTATTATTTTAAATTTGATATATTACGAGCTTTTGTGAAACGGGCTGTCGTAGAATAATGCAAAACTTTACACACATACATAGTGACACATGTGTATTTGTCAGTGACAAATATTTAAACTGGAGTTGACATCAATACAATGACGGCTGCTAATTATATTTGACAAACAATCTTATAGAAAATTTGCATGTGTTGTGACTTACATAATATATTTTTATGTAGATTGTGTATATATCATAAAACATTTCCATTTGTGTAGAGAATGGTAATAAATTCGATATTTTTTAAACAGTTGACTTGTTAAAGAACCTATCGTTATCGTTTTCCTTTCCAAATTCATTCTCTAACATCATATAACAATTCAATTTATTGTCGGTTTCAAAGCCAACTTTTTATATATTTTTTTTTTTTGACATCAAATTTAACAAAAATTTATTAGAGATTTTTTTATTTAAAAGCTGACTACGCCACTGGTTTATTTGGTTTGTACTAAATTTCAAGAAAAATGGTGATACATTGTAAAACAGTATTAAATCTTTTATCATTTCCGTTCCTCCTAAGCAACCTAAGCAAATTATGATCATAAATACAGGGTGAGTCGAGAAAATCGCACCAAACTCCAGTAATGGATTCTACATGTCAAAATAGTGAAAAAAAACTCAAAGGTTGTTATGCGATATTCATTTGATAAACAAATTAATTTATTGATATTCCATTAATCCTATAGCCTTCTTTGATTAAATGTTCAAAAACACCACCATTGGCTTTTAAACACTTTCTGCTGCATGTCTTTCTTTAATAAGTTAATCGAATTAGTGCCTCTTGAGTATTCATTGTGAGTATGTACATGGTGTCCCAAAGTTCGCGTCTCAGGCCCATAACAGAAAAACGAAAAACGACAGTAAAAATATGTTCAGATGGCGTGAATCGGGACTCGCTAAGGTCAATTTTGCACTTGAAAAACATTTTTTTCAAAATTCGGAAAATAAAAAAATTACGTCTCCAATTTTTTTTTACACAAACATACCCATTATTCATGATAACTAAAATTATCTATTTTTTATGAACATTTTCGGTGCGGAAACTTTTTCTCTATCCCTTCTGCTTAAAAAGTTACAATAAAAAACATAAAAATGCATCCTATTCTGTTGGGATTAGTCATGATTTAATCAAAACATTGCGGTGAAAACCATGGCTGAAACTGCTGTCACAAGTCTGTTTACATATTCGTTTCTGTCAAATGCTATTTCTTGCATGATAAACAAACTAGTAAGTGATTGGTAAAAATTAAAAAATGTTCACAATGAAAAAGTTGACATGATTTTAATTTATGGTGAATGTCAACAAATTGTCTGAAGAGCTAATAACTTATATCATGAGAAATATCTAGGGCGTCAAGCTGTTGCCCCAAAAATATTTTCTGGATTAGAACGAATTTTGCGTGTTAACGAAAATGCTTTTTCATCAAGAAAAGGGATAGGAATTTCAAAATCAGTGTGTAACGATATTACCGTAGCTAGGGTATTACAATATTTTGAGAAAAATCTTTGAAATTCTATACGACAGGCCACTTTTACATTAAATTTAAAAGAAGCTCTGTGCAAAGAATTTTGAGCTCCAGTTGGTACCATGACTATAAGCTAAAAACTGACTTAGCCCAAATAATGGTTAATTTAGAAATACATAATTGACTCTTACAACACATTCTTTGGACCGATGAGAGTCGTTTTATAAGTAACGGCAAGCCAAATAAAAGAAATGAACAGTATTGGGCCACTGAAAATCCATACCAAACTATGTTAATCAGGGACATTATGGAATAAATGTTTGGTGTGGCATTACTGGAATGCATTTAATTGGTCCATACTTTTATGAAAATGTATTGAACGCTAATAGCTATTTACAGTTTTTGCAAGAGGAGCTTCCAGTACTGCTTGAACATGTGCCACTGCAGCTTAGGTTGAATATGTGGTTGCAACACGATGGTACTCCTCCACATAAAGCTAAAAGAGTTACTACAGATTATTTAAAAAATACTTTCGGAACTAAGTGGATTGGAATTAATGGGCCTGTAGAATGTGCTTCAAAGTCTCCATTCTTAACGCCACTAGACTATTTCTTATTGGGAACATTAAAAAATCAAGTATATAAGTCACCCAGGAGAAGTTTCGGTATTTAAAGTAAAAGAGAAACGTTGTTTTATCTACAAGGGAAGTTAGGAATAAATTGGATAAATGCTTAGAAGTAGGAGGCATGCATATCGAAAATTTTTTAAAGTAATAATCATAATTTTATATTTTGTTTTGTGTTTTGTTATTAGTTGTTACTATTTTTCTTCATGGAGTGACCCTTTTTAAGAAGAACGTAGCAATAATATGTAAACAAATATGTAGCAGGAGTTACAGCGATTGTTTTTTTTTTTACAGTAATGTTGATTAAGTCATGACTAGTTCCAATACAATAGAATACATTTTTATATAATATTTGTTATTTAACTGTTTAAGGAGAAGAGATAGAAAAAAAATTTCTGCACAAAAAATGTTCATAAAAAATAGATAATTTTAGTTATTATAAAAAATGGGTATGTTCGTGGAAAAAAAAGTTGATGACGTAATTTTTTTTATTTTCCGAATTTTGAAAAAAAAAAAATTTCTAGTGCAAAATGGATCTTAGTGAGTCCCTATTCACGTCATCTAAACAGATTTTTACTTTCATTTTTCGTCTGTCTGTTATGGGCCTGAGACGCGAACTTTGGGGCAGCCTGTACACTTCATTTTTGAATCAGCTCCATAAACAGACATCTAGTGCTGTGAATTCTTGGCGACCAACTAATAGAACTACTTGAATATTTTCTACTTCTTCTAAACCTTGTCCATGAGTTCGTTCAGATGTTACACTAGCACTGGGATGCTTTCCGGTTACGTAGCAGTTTGTTGAAAACTGATAAATACATCTTTACCAAGACATCTGCGATGTGGAAACCGTTGACGATATTCTTCAACAACATTAGCGTCATTAGCATTCCCATTATAAAGACCATAAACGAACACCATATTTGCGTACTCTAAATTTGAGCAAGTTTTGGCATTTTATAACATTTTGATAGTACAAACGTGTAATAAAATGTTAAACCATTACAATTGACACTGACAAATATTCTACTTTTAAACTTGGAACCATGACATACTCTCCAAATTTTTAAAATTTTAAATTATGGTATAACTTGAAAGCAAATGAAAATCGCATAACCACATTTGAGTTTTTTCTTATTATTGCCGTGTAGAATCCATTCTTGGAGTTGGTGCGATTTTCCCAACTCACCCTGTATATTTAAAGAAATAAATAAAATGTTCACTAATCTGTTTTTCTTAAATGTGCAGGTCCAAATTAAAAGACAAACTTAAAATTATGCTATAATTTTGTGTATGTGTTCATCAGTACAATTGTTTCATTTTAGTAATTTGTAGTCAATATACCGTATTAACAAAAATTGAATGAGTTTCTGGTTTTCTTTTTACGTTTTGCAGATATGCGAATCAAAGCGTGTGCAAAATATTACTTAGAATAAACACGGTTCTATTCCTTGTTTGCCTCCAAAGATTTCACGACCCAATCCCGAGGAACGCCTTTCCCGTTTGCTACTTCCACACGTTCGCGAAACGACAAATTAATTAATTCATGGCGTTGCATTCAAATTAGAAGCCCTTCAAGCTCGCGAGCGTTTAAGAAATTCATATTTTAAAACACCCGAATCAAAGAGTTTGAATTAATTCGTCGACACTTCCACGGCCGTTAATTAAAGGGACTGCGCTGAATTCGCCACTAAATTAAATAATTAGTACTGCCAATTAACTTTGCTCTGATTTGTTTTAGTTTTGGATAATGCCTGCTCGCGGGTGGCGAATGGAATCGTTTCACATTGCACCAATTAAGTAAGCCCTTTGGAACGAACTGCGCTTGTAGAACTAGTTGGTACAGTAATTAAACTGTCGGTCGGTATACTGAGCTAACTAGTCAGTTTACATATTTTCATTCTCTAATTACACGAATGCAGCCATAAATTTGTTTATTTAAATGGTTTAAACGGTTTTAAATTCATACATCAGTTGATGCGTTATACAATAAGTATATTTGACAAAACAAAACAAAAACAAAACGAAATTACTGGTCACGTGGCTTGTAATCATTTATGAAGGGCTCTATACACAACAGTATCTGATAAACTGCTAGCAATAAATAGTTGTCCAAAGTAAAACTAAAAACGATATGTCTAAAAATAATTTGTGCAAAACCGTACTTATCTTATCAACTTCGACGTTACCTGTTACATGAGTGTTGTATAACAATGAAAAAGTAATATTAACGGTCGATAAAAGGAAGCACAAAAAACAGGCACTTAGGTAGGAAATTCTGGAAGGAAGCCTAAATAGTCGAAGATAGGTAGTTGAAGTGAGAACAGTGTGCAGATAGGTAGTAAGACGATCGGCGGGCAGTGTGTCAAAGTAGTGAAAAGTTAATTGTTTAAAGTGTTATTAGTTAGCAGGTAATATTCTTTAAGTACTTTGTTGTTAATTGTTCTATATAATCTTATGATTGTGATGATTATAGATGTTTCATGATAATAATTCTTTGTAAGTTTAGCTTCCATTGCTTTATGCTCAAGGGCATATATTTTTCCAAGGTAAAATTGTTATAATTATACTTAAAGTTTGCCCATTATTTATTTCATGTTAAAAATATATGTATTGTCCTGATTGCCAGACATTACAATAACGACTTCTTTGTTTCACATCTAACTTGTTTTTGCCACGATTACGTTATACGTAAAATATAGATGTTTCATGATAATAATTCTGTATATGTTTAGCCTTCATTGTCTTACGCTCAGGGGCGTATATTTTTCTAAGATAAAATTGTTACAATTATTATTATAGATTGCTCATTATTTATTACATGTTAAAATATGTATATTGTCGTGACTGCCCAGATATTGCATTAACGACTTCTTTGTTTCACATTTAACTTGTTTTATCATGATTAAGTTGTTCTTTGATTTCTTGTGCTCACTTTATGTCATACGTCTATACGAGCCTTGTTGAGTTTACTAACATTTTCGCCCGTGCGGAACGAATCTGGATTAAGCTCGATTGCCTCCCGTATGGGACTCCAGTGTTATGAAGGATCTTCCGAAATCTCAACTATAGCTGGATTGCCTCCCGTATGGGACTCCAGTACCTTCCGGCTCTGCCGGCTAACTAACACCAAACCTCTTCAGTTTTACTTGGAAGTGTGTATGACTAATATGAGGTAACAGATGACATTTAGTGACACATTAAATGAAACAGGTCTTATTTATCATTAGCAAAGGTTCTTAATTTATGCCTTTGGTTAGCGGTTGTTTTGTATTTATATTTGGGTGGTAAGAGCAACGATCGTGGGTTTCTCTGCCATGCTCTTTCCCCGCAGGAGCTCTAGGTGAGCCTGGCACTCTCCTTTTATGTTTAATGGTTGTTAATGTTTTTGTTGTTCTTTCTATTTGTCACATGTTTAATTTGAATTGTATATAAATAAAGGTTAGGTGTATTTACTCTGCTTTTGTTTTGTATAATTAAACCATGCATCCCTTCTACAGAGTTAGTAGCCAGCGCCTTCCGGTCAGTTAAAAAAATGAATACACACAAGGTAGGTAGTCCTTATGACGAACACATATTTTTGGCCACAACTACGTTTACTTATTTTTTGTCGAACCTAGAGTTGTTATACTACAAATTAATAGAAAAACACATACCTGATATATTAAAAATTGACAAATATTCAAAGAAACATCCATTATTCTGGTTGTTCTGTGGTCGCCTATTACACGAGTAAAACAGCTGCTATATAAAGACCTTTTTGTTTGCACATTTACTTGGAGTCTCGATCACAATATCTGGCATCAGCTCTTCAGTGCGAGGAATAACATTGCCAGTATCTAAGACAGACTGGAACACCTAGCATGTCGTAAACTTGCAAACATCCATCTGGATACCGATTAGAAAATGTTTTAAAGAACATTTATTGTAACTCAAGAGGTTTCAATCTACCTGTAGGACATCCCCATGGTTTATTATTAGCCAAGTATAGGATTGGCAATCTAGACATTTGTCGATTCCATCTTTTTAGGACTGTAGTGAACAAAATTATCAATTCTTTATCCTGAAATCTTGGACAGTGTACTTTGTTGGAATTTGGGAGACCTGATACCTTTAGAATTCCTTTACCGAAAACACATACCTCTGCAAGGTAAAATCAAAACAATGATATTAGGAACTTATTACAAACTTAATCTTATCTCTTTTTATATGTGACTTTCATTGTTTTTATATTTGTTTAATCAGCCCGCCTTGAAAAATAGTTTTTATTGTAAAATAAAATAAAATAACAAAAAATAAATAAATAAATAATGTAAACATATATTAAAAATACAATTATTCACAAATAACACCGGTATTAACCGGTTTCTAATCAACTGCCAACTGATAACTGTTTAATATTTCAACTACCGCTCATATCGAGAAACAATAAAAATAACCTAAAATGAAACAGAAGTCGCGGTATTATTTTGTAACTTTTGATTTGTGAGGGGCCCATATTGTCTACAACTTTATTTATTGATTTGTATATCAGCAAGTATTGAAAAACTACACTTTTTCTGCGGGAACCCTGTATCTTGTTCTTAATAGGGCACAAAACGGTTCAGAAACTACACTATTTAAGAAATTTTTATGTATAGGGGACTCTTACAAATACAATTTTGTAAAAAAGTATTAAAAAGGGCAATGATTTCAAAATACACCTCTGCACGGCATTGGAAACTTGTCCACTGTAAAACCTGACCTTGCAGTCGGCGATCAGCACGGCGGCAAAGTGTAATAAAAAATGAACGGACAAAAAATTGAGAGAATGTCTTTCCGAAGGAAAGAAATAAATAAAATTTTATAACAATATATTATAATCAGTAAATTCAACTGCTTTTGCCGCTATTATTATTATTTTGTATCAATTAATAAAATTAGTTTGTGGTTTTAATTAAAAAATATAATTTGACATACCTACCTGATGTTAAACATTTGAGCCAGTACTACCCAGTTTCTACGAACTAACACAAATGTTGTCTTGCTTCACCATAACACATACATATATTGTCTTGCTTCACAATAAATTAAAACGATATAAATCAACTCCGAGTTGCTATACACGTAAGCCATTTTTGATACTTGAAAAACTAATGTAATCCCTATCACAAAACCGTTAATACTAAAATCGGATTTCAGTATTCGGAATTCCCTGGGGTCACAGATCTAAGGATTGTAAATACTACAATTTCTATAATTTGTTTCTCGGAAACAATAAGGATTTTACAAAAAATTTATTTACGATTTTGACTCAATTTTTAATGACGTATTTATACCCAAATTTGAATTATTTTATGAAACACCCTCTATATGTCAGCAAGTACAAATATTTTATGGTAAAAAAACATGAACATTTTAGAAATTAGGAACTATCTTATTTTAATAAATAAGCAGTGTAGTAAAACATAAATTGAATAAATATCATAATGAATTTATAATCTTTTCCGATGTCAAGTTTAGCATCTTTAAAGGTAAATAGTTAACAATTGTTGTTCTGTCGTACCTGTTTATTTTCGTGCTGCCTAAGGAACGTTCCTGTTTCAGTCAGAGCTACTGTTTAGCTCTTCTCAGTTTAGACAAAAAATAACTCGTTATTTGGTTCGAAGGGCCATGTAAATGTTGTTTGTCAACTGTTTTCCTTTTCACGGCTACCCGATAAGTGGTAAGCAAAGCAGAACCTTCTCAGGTCCAGATCCACCTACACTGATAATTAGAGATTATTATTTGGGTAATTTGACCTTTGTTTAAAGCTGCCCCAAGCAAACATATCACATTGAGTAAGCAATTATTAGTGCATATTGTTATGACGAAAAGTATTTATCCATCGTAATCCATCGCATGAGTAAGTTGATAAATATTTGCTCTACATGAGCATACAGAGGTACAGAGTACTGATAGGTATAATTTATCCAAGGAAAAAATATGAACTAGAAAAATCGTACTTTGCTTTTATCAGTATTATACAGGGTGATTCACAACTTATCCAAAAAAATTTGGGAATAGATGCGGCATGAGAAATGGAGTCAATATTGTAAAAAAAATTTTGTAAAATCCTTATAGTTTCTGAGAAAAAAATTATTGAAGTTATAGCACATTAAACCACTACATAGCTGGACAACTGTAGTCTCTAGCGTCATTCGCAATACGCGTGGAGAGCCATGTGACTCCTAATACTGAAATCCGTCGTTGCGGTAGTTTTTACCTGTTATCTGTGGTATTTACATCAGTTTTTTAGTAGTTAGTGTCAAAAATGGCTTGCGTGTATAGCAACTCAGAGTTGATGGATATCGTTTTAATTTATGGTGAAGCAAGACAACATTTGTATTATGGTGAAGTATTTGTGTTATGGTGAAGCAAGACATCATTTGTGTTAGTTCGTAGAAAGTGAGTAAGACGGACCCAAATGTGTTTACACGTGAGTGGATAAAATTTTGAACAATTGCTGTTGCAGCATCGGGTATGTCAAATGATTTTATTATTTAAAAACACAAATTAATTTTATTAATAATTAATAAAGGCAAAAGCATTTGAATTTGCCGATATAAAATAGGTGCGATAAAATTCTATTTACATATTTCTTTCCTTGCGAAAGTTTTTGTCCGTTTTTATCACGCCGCCATACCGGTCGCATTGTGCGAGGTCAGGTTTTACAGTGGACCAGTTTCCAGTGCCGTGCAGAAGTGTATTTTTAAATCAATTTCGAACTGACCTTTTTGATTTTTTCTTTGCAAAATTGTATTTGTAAGGGTCCCCTGTACATCCAGAATTTTTTTTTTTTGGATAAGTTCTGAATCACCCAGTATAAAATCAGTCAACTACTGAAAACAAATTCAGTTAATATTATTTTAGTTCAATAAAATCTAAAGATACAGGGTGTTTTTAATTCTAAAAGAATTCAGGAATTTTGTTTGATTTTATTTACAAAATAAAAGTCAAGAAAATCGTAAATACGTTGTGATTATTTTTGCTTGTGTTATATTTGTTTTTGTATTTGTGCCGCTATTTTATGTAGTATGTGAACTAAAGCAGTGAAAAACTTGTTTCGCACTAAAATATCTCTGACTTAAATTAGACCAATCAATAGAGCATTAAATCAGTGATTTTGTGACAAAAATACAAGTAGCGAACGGACTGTGCCATTATACAGGGTGTTCGGGAAAATGTGGGAAACCTCAAGGGTGCAGATAGAACATGAAAAAATAAGATGACAAGTTCCTATAAAATTTGTTCGTACCGTCCCTCCCTACGGAGATATGTGTCCCTGAAGGACGCCACTGGAAATCGGTTTTTCTTGAATAACTTTTAAAGTATTTAATATAATTTAATACAAATTTTATGTGATGGACACTAGTAAGGACCTCTTAAAATAGTGTCCTTGAAACATAATTAGCTTTTTTAGTTTACCAGGGACGGGCTAAGCTTTACAACATGATGCCTACATTTTTAACATCCTGTATGATAAAGACTTTAAAATAATAAATCTGGGTAGCTTCAACCTTAGACTAAAAAAATAGGTACTCTTGTTTATTGTCGATAAAATGAACGAGAAAAAGAATAATAAACGAATTCATGTTTTATTTTTGGTAAAAAGGGCCTTAATTTCTATTTTTTTTTGTCGACAACCAAGTGACATCGCGGTCACATTGATCCTTTACTTCGTTATTAATTTACCGATTTTTGGATTTCGTGGTGCATTTAATTGTAAATTAATTCGAAATATGGAATACACGTTTATCGAGTATGCAGATATCCATCTCGTGGATGGTCTTGCGTCTTGCAATGCTTTACAAGCCAGAAGGTTATATACCGAAAAATTTTCTAATCGTGCTCTGCCAAACCTTTCCGCGTACAAACACAATGCTGCGGCGGCATTTTGTTGACACTCCCCGTAAGTTAATATTATGTCCACTATTTTCATAAACACGTGCTATTTTATTGCACAAAACACCCACAAATCAAAAATAATATCACGCACTACCTACCCATATAAAAAATTAAATAATGGCAAATTCGAGTAGGAAACATTTAAGCATATGTCTACAGACTGTCTTTTACATGATGGCACAGTCCGTTCGCTACCAGTATTTTTGTCACAAAAAAAACCTCTATTGATTGGCCTAAATGGACTCCTCTTAATTTGTAAACGCTCATAAGCAAAAAATTCATATACGATGATTTAGGTCTAATATTTGTTAAGAAATTTGAGGAAATTGACTTGTCGCCGATGCCACAGACTTTACAACCTCTACCAAGAATTACTTTGCTACAAAACGCCATTGGATGCCAGAGAGAGTCCAGACTAATGGGACACATAATTTCATTTATTATAACCCCTGAAATCTGTTGACAAAATAAACCATCTGCGGCGCATGTAAGACTGGCAGTTATAATCCGTAACAAATTTTCTATACCCCGTACAAAACGTAAATGCAAACCTTCAGATGTGCAGTAAAATGTTTAACTTTCACCCCGAAACGAAAATGGGGCCGTAAAGCATTGTCCGTTTTACAACCAGGGTTGACTCCGAAATCGTCGGTGAAAAGGTTTTACTGTTTCCAAGATTGGCTTGACTTTGGTGCCCGTTTTGTTGTCCAAATTTGTTTATGCCTGCGTTTTATATTCCTCAAAACTTTATTGGCAATAAAAATGCGCCGCTTTTCAAGCCAACAACCATGTTGACATTTGGTCTGTGTTTAAGCTTTGTGGTTCGATTTGTATGCAAACAGAGGTGCGCACTTAAAACATCAAAAGTAATGGATTAGTGTGGAGGAGGCATAATTTAATGCGTTACATTTTTAATACGATGGGCACAAAATGTTTGTATCACGAAAACAATAAATTTTCCTGTAGCAAAATAGTAGATTTTCTAACAAAGTGAAGAGCCACACGTACTTTCACCGGGACAATAACAATTCAGAAAAAATAGCAACGAATACGTTTTATTAAAGATTTTTCCAGCACGATTTTGTTGCAATTTATAATTCTTATAAAATATTTGTGTTTTCGCTCACATGTTCTCAGTTCTGTGTCGAACAAACATCTTACTTTTTATTATTAATAATCACAGGCCCCACAAAAAAAAAGTGGCAGGTCCGAAAGACAGGACCATATGGTTTTGGGGCCGCTGAATCCGAATCCGGTGTCCGTTTGACACTATTAGCTCTGGTTTAAGGTCAGTTCAAGGTCAAATGTAGAAAATCAATTATCAACAAACTGAACCTATGTATCTATACGTTTTTTTTTGGGTCGCCGAATCCGGTGTTCGTTTGATGCGATTAGGTCTGGTTTAAGGTCAGTTCAAGGTCAAATGTAGAAAATCAATTGTCAGCAAACTAAACCCATGTATCTATACGTTTTTGGGGTCGCCGAATCCGAATCCGGTGTTCGTTTGATGCGGTTAGCTCTGGTTTAATGTCAGTTTAAGGTCAAATGTAGAAAATCAATTGCCAACAAACTAAACCTATGTATCTATACGTTTTTGGGATCGCCAATTCCGAATCCGGTGTCCGTTTGACGCGATTAGCTCTGGTTTTAGGTCAGTTCAAGGTCAAATGTAGAAAATCAATCAACTAAACCTACGTATCTATACGTTTTTGGAGTCGCCGAATCCGAATCTGGTGTTCGCTTGACTCGATCAGATCTGGCTTAAGTTCAGTTCAAAGTCAAATGTAAAGCCATTTATGTTGTTCGTATTTGATCCTATGTAAGACTATCCTCAAATTACGGCACTCTTATTTCAATGTGCGTTAGGTTTATAACATCCATGTTTGAAGTGATTCACCCAACCCAACCAATTCATGTAGTAACCTAAGGAAAATTCTTCATTGCTATAGTCTTTTTGGAAATGAAAGAGGAGTTATAAAACTCCGAGATAACAACCGGCCATGGGCGTGGTAATATTTCGTTTCAGGTAATTATCGGGTAACACTAATGCTAACAGGTAATGGGTGTACATTAGTATATTTTACTGGATACATCATAGGGCAGGAGCCAGTGTATTGTGACAGATCAATCCAGTCTTAGAGCTGAATATACGAAGACGTGCTAGTGCAGTAGAGTAAAATTCGACTTGTGTTTAGTGACTATTGTGCCAATGGATATAATATTGTTTGGTTAAATTTTGTCGAGCTTATCAGATTACGTACCTGCTAAACGCGTGAAAAGATGTGCGCTGTCTCAGAATGAGAAGATTATTATATTAAATGTATTTAATGCATTGAAACACCAAAATCCTACCAACAGTGTTGACGACATCGTGGAAAAGTGTTCCAAAATGACAGGGATTGGAAAATCGACTATCTACAGAAAGGAAACAAAAAATGAACAAGATACTGTAAATCCCCCAAAATCATCTACGGGGAGGTCAAAAGTCGTTATAGATGATTTCTTCAAAAATGTCATTCGCAGAAAAGTACACTCATTTTATTTTAAAAAAGAAATACCAACAGTAAACAAAATTTTAAGTGAACTTTCAGAGAACAACGATTTGCCAAAAATCAGTAGAAGCAAATTATGGGCCGTCTTACGAGAGTTGAATTTTTGCTGGGAAAAGCAGAACAGGAGGTAAGTTCTTATCGATAAAGATGAAATTATTTGTTGGCGAAGATCCTACTTAAGATCAATTAGAAAATTCCGTGACGAAGGGAGGAATATTTATTATCTAGACGAAACTTGGGTCAACGAGGGATATACTGGAACAAAAGTATGGCAAGATAAAAATGTAAAAAGTTTTCGACAAGCATTTTTGGATGGACTTTCAACAGGGTTCAAGGCACCTTCAGGTAAAGGGCGAAGAATAATAGTGACACATATAGGTAGTGCCAGTGGTTTTGTAGATGGCAGTTTACTTTTATTTGAATCTAAAAATACAGGTGACTATCATGAAGACATGAACGCAGATGTTTTCGAAGAGTATTTTACACAGATGTTGGATCTTATTCCTCCGGGGTCTGTAATTGTCATGGATAATGCCAGTTACTATTCACGGCAGACAGATCAGAAAAAATATGTTATCGATGAAATGGCAACAAATCGCCAAATAACGGTACTACGGTTACCACCTTATCACTGTGAACTTAACCCAACCGAATTATTCTGGGTGCAGGTAAAAGGAGATGTAGCGCGAAATAATACGACGTTTAAATTAAGTGACGTGAAAATTTTGTTAAAAAATTCCTTAGAACGAGTAACTGCAGATAACTGGCAAAGATGTATACATCATGTACAAAACGAAGAGGAGAAAACGTGGGAACTCGATAATTTAATTGACGTTACTGTGGAACCTATCGTTATCAATCTAGGAGACGAAGATAATTCATCAGAATATTCAGAGGATGAATTTTAATATACCTACTTTTTTATTTTCTTTATTGTACATTTATACAACTCTACATTTACTCACCATAATTTGAATTTTCAAAATACATATATTTTTATGTGGAATAAAAGTCTATTCATTAAATTTAAATAAATAGTTTGATAATAATATTGAATAATTTTATTTGAATTATTAAAAACCCTCTTAAACCGGTTATGATGCTTAAAGTAGCCTCTTATTTGGAAATGCTGTTTTTATATTGTTTACTTATAAGAGAAGCGGACCGAGAAATTGAAGCGGCATAGACAAAGACGGATTGTCGGGGATTAAATTTTAGTTACCTGCTACAACTTAGTACAACCCGGTCACACAAAGTTTTTTTAAAAGTGCACCTCATCTATACCGATAATACATAATATAAAAATATTGAATATATGCACCAGTACTACATTTATTTACGATTTGCATACATAATAAGCTTTTATTACTCTCTTTCATTTCTAAACAGACTATAGAAAAATATTCCTTATTTCTGTACTGATAGTAAAAAGCTTTCACTTTTCCGGCTTGCTTAGTATTTTTTTAGCCATGGTATTAGGAACTCTGCTCCATTCTCTGCCAGGCCCAAATCTCGAACATAATTTACTTTTTTTTATGATATTGTTCCTGTCTTTTTCACAACGTGATATGGAATATATTCGTCATCACTAGTATCGCTAGCAATATCAATGAACCCAAATTTCTTCCTTCTTTAATATCTTGGTGAAACCTTTCTCCCTGCTCACACCCAATCAAATTTTTCACTTAGGTTTAAAACCAAAATATTTGTATAAGTATCTTTCGTATATTGATTGACCTTTTGCTATTAGAATGTATTTAATAGACCTGATCGCTTCAAACGGACATCAGATTCGGATTCAGCGACCCCAAAAACGTATAGATACGTATATGTTTAGTTTGTTGACAATTGATTTTCTACATTTGACCTTGAACTATCCTTAAACTAGAGCTAATCGCGTCAAATGGACAAAGAATTCGGATTCAGCGACCCCAAAACTATATGGATACCATGGTCTTGTCTATTGAACCTGCCACTTTGTTTTTGTGGGGCTGTGTAATGAATAAGAAAATCTAAGGTAAAATTGACTTATCACTTACTTACTCTACTGTCTAAATTATTTAAATAAAAATAACATAGACAAAAGTTTTAGACAGGACACATCACAATCGTCAACACATAATCGGGATTGTCGAATTAAAGAATCACGCACAGATAATGAAACCTTCCTTAATGTGTAATAGTCTGTAATACACTATTTTTAAATCGAAGTGATAGTGATTGTAGGTGAGATATAACCTTCATAGTACGTCACATCCTGTGTACTGCTACTCAAAGCTTATTGGCACAAATAATATATGTAGATCCTGTGATCTACTAAACTGTACAAAAGTACACCTGAGGAAAATAAAAACTTTCCAATCAAAACTACGGAAACGAAACTACGAAATTTTATTATTTAAATCAAGTTTCAGGAGAGGTTTTTGTTCCTCATAAATGAGAATGAATGATATTGAGGACAACTAATTAAATATTTGTGGTAGTTGCAGACCTATATAGAATATTTAATGTATTCTAGAACTCGACATTTCCTGCATTTTAAAGTGTTTTTTATAGAGAGCAAATGAATAGATAGTTAAAAAAAATAAATGTTTATTTGTATACAAAGTATTACTGTTACTGCTGTTAAGCATTTGTTAAAAAATATCATTAAAAGACTGTTTAAAATAAATAAATAATAAAAATGTTATTTATTAAAGATTAATGGTTCTATAATTTCCAGAGATATAGATGTCCTCAATTGAAAACTATGATTTTAATCCAGTTATATCGGAAATTTCTAGAAGTCTTTATTTTGAGTAGAGGTAGAGGATTTGAATAGCAAATAGTATATACGTTGGTTCGCTATTGCTAATTTAAATAAAACGGCCTATGTCTGGTGATTCTGCTGATATTTATTGTTGCGGATGGAACTGTAGTCTACAGAGTAGTTGTTTCCCCAAATATCATTAGTTGAAAATATATTGGTCGCAACCTTAGCCCCTAAATATTGAAACATTACGAGATCTGTTCAGAAAATAACAGAATTTTATTTTTTTTAACTTTATTATTAATTTTATACAATATTGGTAGAGGTACTACGTAATTTTTGTATTCAGGAAATAAGTGCGAATAATTGCGAAATTACGGAAAAAATGCAATTAAATGCGAAATATGGAAATAATCGCAAAGCGATGCGCTTCTAGTAAAGTCTGAAAGAGCTTGGATAAATGAATCCTTCACATGAAATCTAATGAAACGAACGAAGCCTACCAATACATTCGTACAGTATTTTGTTCCTCTATACGAGGGTGGTCTGAAAAGTTTCCGACCTAACAAAGATACAAGACATTTTTTCAGATTTTTTTTTATTTTTCAACATAGTCCCTTTGTAATTCTACACACTTCTCCCAGTGATGCTCCCATCTCTGTAACCCGTCCAAATAGTACTCGGCGTTTTTCTCTGCAAAATAATTGTTCACGAAGGTGATTGCCTCTTCATTTGACGAAAATCTCTGTCCTCCGAGCGCAATTTTTAGATGAGGGAACAAAAAGAAGTCGCTTGGGGCTAGATCTGGTGAGTAAGGCGGATGGTCAAGCAGTTCAAACCGTAATTCGTGGATTTTCGCCATGGCAACCGCTGAGGTGTGAGACGGTGCGTTGTCTTGGTGAAACAGGATTTTCTTTTTCTGCAAATGTGGCCGTTTTTCCGCAAGTTCTGCCTTCAGCTTGTCAAGTAATGATGCGTAGTATGCTCCTGTAATGGTTTTTCCTTTTTGAAGATAATCGATTAAAATAACTCCATGACTATCCCAAAAAACAGTCGCCATCACTTTCCCAGCCGAAAAAACAGTTTTTGCTTTTTTTGGAGCCGGTTCCCCCTTTGCAGTCCACTGTTTGGACTGTATTTTTGTTTCGGGCGTATAATGGTGTATCCAAGTTTCATCTACAGTAATTAATCGGCGCCAAAACTCGGATTTATTGCGCCTAAACTGCGCCAACAGAGCGTTGGAAATGTTCATTCGAACACGTTTTTGGTCTAACGTGAGCAAACGCGGCACCCAACGCGCGGACAGCTTTCTCATGTTTAAATGTTGATTTAATATGTGACAAACACGTTCTTTTGACATGTTCATAACCTCTGCTATCTCTCTCACTTTAATTCGGCGGTCGTCTAGCACCATTTGGTGAACTTTGGCGATGTTTTCGTCGGTAGTTGCAGTTTTTGGACGTCCCGAACGTTCATCGTCTCCCAAGCTCTTACGGCCACGTTTAAATTCAGCTGCCCAAAATTTCACTGTGGTAAATGATGGTGCAGAGTCCCCATACACAGAATCCAACTCATCTTTGATTTGCGTAGGCGTATTGCCTTTCAAAAACAAATATTTAATGACAGCTCGATACTCGATTTTGTCCATTTTCATAAAAACACTCACATCAACTCACTCAAACGACTGTTACATAACAACTGCGCGTCCAAAATGGCTGAAACTTTGGTGAGTAACTGTCAACAGATGAACAACGAAATTCACTAGCTTTTATTTACGAGTGTTGCCATCTTCATGTTGAGGTCGGAAATTTTTCAGACCACCCTCGTAGCTATTGCCTCGCAGTCGCCGAGGAAAGATTTCTTAGTCGTAAGTTTTTCCAAAATTCCGTTTTTTTTAAATATCCCGCAATATGTAATTCTTTTTAACGAGACATAAACTTAGCTTTTCAGCTTTGCCCATCCCTTTCATTTTACCCTGTCTACTACAGCATTCCTTTTTATTAAAATTCGTTTAATTGATTGCTTTTCTTTAAATGTACCTGATAATGGTGAAAGTCTACTGAAGACCCTGTATGATGTTTTGCACGAAATAAATAATTGAAGTCGATATAGCACTCAAAATAATTGATAAATATTTAAGAGCTACTGATCTATGAAATATGCATCGCATTAAAATTTCCATTCATTTATTCTGAACTGCTGCGAAATAAGTACAACAAACAAATGCACCAATAAACGGCTACGTAATATATAGCAGCAATTTTAAAGTAGAGTTATCCTTTGTATCAAATTAATCTTGTGAATTATTCGCCGTATAGGAGATCGCTGTGAGCATCATTGTAAAAGACGACAATAACGTATCTCCACCCTCAGACAATGTGTGCATTTTGTCAAACGTTTTAATATAAAATGCTTAACTACTTCGCTGTCAACTGTATTCATTATTCATCTTTATTATTAAATTGAAAACAAGTTCGTGTCTTCAGCCTCGTGCAAGCAAGGCAGTAATATATTATGTTCGCGTTATTAATATTGCTCAAAAATGGAGGAAATGCACGAAATCTAACAGAGGCGATTTCCTTCTACTACAGTGGCTTCAAACGTTTAAAGTATACAGGGTGGTCCGAATTTTATGCAGGAAACTTCTAGGGTAGATGGATCTCTTTAAAATAATATGTGTTTGCCTTATAACATAGGTCTGGAACGGCCCCGTTTTAGAGATACAGGGTGTCGAGGTTTTAAAAAAAAATTGATTTTTTGTTTCTATCGCACACTACCTCACAGGTGGTGTAGAAAGGAGTGTAAATAATTTTGTTGATTGCTTACAAATTGCACTTACTTTTAAATATAAACAAAATATTCTTGTAATATTATCGTTAGAAGTGTCTGCCACAAGGGGATTGTATTGGTATGAATAACTTGAGAACGGCGAATCTTAAGGAAAAAATTAAAGTTGCCTTTTTTACGTATTTTGTGCATTAAAATATAAATCAGTTACAATGACATGTAAAAAATGCAGTGGCGTAAGTTTTTTTTGTAAAATAGGGGTGACCCCTGCCCATTTGTACACCACTGGTTGAACCTTTAAAGCTCATATTTCAAGGAATATAAGGCCTACTATCATACATTATATGTACCAAATTTTATTGAGATCGGTTAATAGATTCCGGAGATATAAACAAAAAATCAAATTTTTTTTGACAATTTCAACACCCTGTATCTCTAAAACGGTGCCGTTCTAAACCTATGTTTATAAGGCAAACACATATTATTTTAAAGAGATTTATCTGCCCTCGAAGTTTCCTGCATAAAGTTCGGACCACCTTGTATACTTTGTCAATTGCTGGAAACGATTTTTTCAACTTAAATAATACATTTTCTGAAGTTAGGTACTTATTTGTAGTAAGGTTTTCGTTTTTCTCTTTATTTATTGGATTTATGCCTGTCTTAAAAAATTTGTTAAGCAAACACGCCAAAAGCAACAAAGGTTATTTTTATGAAAATAATTGCATAACCAAAAATATTACGGAAAAGGCAAACAAATATAAAATACGAAAAATACATTACTATAAAGGGTGATTCACAAATGGTGACCAAAAATGAAATTTCGTATTCTTTGGTGAATTTTAAGGGAAGCCTTCGTTAAAAAGATATAGGATATTGAACTTAAAAAAATATTTTTCAGGCTTGTTTCAAAAAACATAAGAGAGTAGTAATTTGTAGAAAATTGAAAGGCGAATCCGAAAATATCATGGTTGTTACCGTAAAGCAGTGGTGTAGGTACTATTTTATTTAGAAAAATATGCCACCGATACCCAGTATCTCCGCCACTGGAGAATATAAATTTTAGGAACAGCCCTCAGATTTTGGACAATGTTTACAAAAATACATGTACAATTATTTCACTTACTATTTTTTAAATTATTTAAAAAAATTAAAAATATTTTTTGAAGTTTAACACCCTGTATTTTTTTAAGGAAGCGTCCTAGATAAAAATTTTATAGGAAAGACTCCCATTAAAATTCACAAAAGAATAATAGGTTTCATTGTTGGTCACCATTTGTGAATCACCCTGTATATCACATACTTCAAAAAGTTGTTTTTGTAAATAAATAATTAAATCTTAATGTTTAATAAAAAATTTCATAACGCATTTATTAAACGAAATAAGGGGGATGCGATTTTTTGTATGAAAAATAATAACTGGTAATAACCAACACTAAGGCAGCACTATACAGGGTGTCCCGTAAGTAATGGTACATGGAGCAACAGCGGATTCTACACACTAAAATAATACTATTTAACCAAACGTACTTTTATCCAAAAGTTGATACCTAATTTTTACACAAAAAATATATATTTTGCAAGTGTCGCTACTAGAGATATCTCGCAAGATATTTACCTTAAAATTTGGAAGTAAATAGCGACCACTTTCAGCAATTGTTCAGAAATAGATAACTTTTTTTAATTAATTTCTGATCATTTATTTGTTTTTATTTACATCATTGTATATTATTGTTTCTAATTTAAAATTATATTTTCTTTCTTTCTTGTCAGCATTTGAATTTAATAATTTCATAATATCTACAAAAAGGTGATGTTATCACATCCTTCCCTTCATTCTCAATTAGATGTTCCTTTTTTATGATTACAAAATTTTAAAACATCGTTTGTTAATTTTATTTGTCAGAGCCTACCCTATACATCTTTATTCCAAATGATTTAAATTTGTTGCATTGGTTTTAAAGGTGAATATTTCGATCATTGTTACTCGTAGCAACACTTGTAACGTGTACCTTTCTACGTAAAAAATATAGAAAAATGAAAAAAAAAAATGAAACAGACTGATACACTCAGGTGCAAAAAGTTATGACATTTTAAAGACATGCAAAGTGCCACAAGTGACGTCCTCTAATAAGTAATTGGAAAATTATGATCGGATTGTAATTCGTCGTCTCAAAAAACCTCCAATCCCCAAAATTTGTGCAATATTTGCAGTTTTGCAGATTATTAATAATGAAAAGAAATGTTTTACTTTGTCACCCTATATCTCTTCAAATATCAGCTTTTGGACTTAAGTTTGATTAAACCGTAATATATTGTGTGGCATTTTCTGTTGCTTCATTTATATCTCTGTTGTTTGTCTTGACTCAAACTCATGATCCCAGCTAATCTTTGGTGGTCAGTTAAAGAAATGTCTTACCAGAATAACGAAATAATAACGAAAAATTTAAATGCATGTTTTTTGTCATCAGTTCTTGTAGCTTTGATAACATGTGTAGATACAAAACAATTAGAATTTCTTCAATACGGCCCTGGAATTTGAAATACTGACTTGGGTAAATAGTCCAAAATATTTATATCCATAAATTTTGATTCAGCACTTTTTTCCCAACTATGCTCTTAGCGTATGCGCAGTCCTTTATGAAACGCCCTGTATTACTTATCAATGATTAGGAGTTAAATTTGACAACAACATCAAATCAAGCAGAGCTGAAATAATATGCAATCGCAATATTTATCGAAAAAGTGACGGTTCAAGTATTGGGAAAAACTTCATGTAGTGACTTAGTGAAACAATTTAACGTGTGTGAGCTTTATGATACTTCGTAGGCATCATTTATCTCGGCGTTTTATTATTGTATTTCAACGAATACATTACACTGCAACAAAAGCAAACTTGCAAGTAGTACGACGTATACAGAAGAATATTCATTACACAAATCATCAAAATGTTCGCTTCATTAGGTAACATTTTCAAGGGCACCACAATGCTCTATTCACCCCTAAAATACAACAATGTGACTGCTAAATCGTATATTTGGCCGGTATTCACAGTACCAGCAGGATGTTTGCCCCAATGCTCTAAATATTTTGTTAGCAAACTATAACTAAATAATGCCCAATATTTTCGGATATATCGCTTTGTGCTCGATAATCGGAAGCCCATTATTCCAGAGTGTGTGAAAAAACGGATTTTTCTATAGAAAATATTAATAGACATACGTTATATATCATGTTTGCCGGGAATACGGCCACTTATGTTTTCGGTGAGCTATTGTATGGAATAAAATGGTGCGTGTATTATATTAACGTTTTATGTTGGATCTTATGCCTGATTGGCTTTTTGGGAATATGAAATTTGTTCAGAGGCGGAGGGATGTTTGGTTTTTTTGATGTTTATTTATACGTTTCAAATAAACTTTTTTTGTTCAGTGTCGTTAATGCGGTTGTTTGATCGGTAATAATAATCCAATATTTTCAAGATTGACAGTATAATACATCAAAAAGTAAGGTACTTCTTCATATAAATTTTCCAAAAATTAGTAACAAAGAAAATATACTTCTCTAATGAGAGATGGAAGATGATCATATTTAAATAAAACGTATAGAATAAATCAGTTAAATTTGTGTCTTCAATTAGCTTCTTGGCATCTAAAAATCCACAAGAAAGACGTATTTGTATGTCAATTCTCTGTAAGTACAGGGTGTTTTTCCACAATAAATTATGTGTAAAACTTTGCAGCAAGATCTATTATACAGGGTGATTCACAAATGATGACCAAAAATAAAACCTCGTATTCCGGTAGTAATTTGTAGAAAATTGAAAGACGAATCCGAAAATATCATGGTTGTTGCTGTAAAGCAGTGGCGTACTATTTTATTTAGAAAAATATGCCACCGATACCCTGTATCTCCGCCACTGGAGCATGTAAATTTTAGGAAAAGCCCTCAGATTTTGGACAATGTTTACATAAATACATGCGCCCCATTTCAAATTATTCCACTTACTAGTTTTTAAATTATTTAAAAAAAATTAAAAATATTTTTTGAAGTTTAACACCCTGTATCTTTTTAACGAAGCGTCCTAGATAAAAACTTTATAAGAAATACTCCCCTTAAAATTCACCAAAGAATACGAGGTTTCATTTATGGTCACCATTTGTGAATCACCCTGTATACTTTTGGTACTTTTGAGGTAAACACTACAACCAACAATCAATGATTAAAGAATTTTCGACCTAGTTGCCACGTCATCAAAGTAGAACTTTTTAACATTTCGGCAAAGAAATGCTCTCTTCTTCAGAAAAATTCTGAGACTTGAGATTACAGTGCCTGGTTGCTTTGTGGGTTCGGCTAAAGCATTCAGCTGCCCTGTCCCTTATTTTTGGGGATGAATTCTTTCCAAGTTCTAGATACCTAGTTCTGAACGCATTTTGTTTTAGTAATTAAATATCTTTTCGTTAGCGTCGTGTTCCTCAATTCATTATCATTAATTATTTTTTGCTTTCTAATTTGCGAATAACTAAATCGAAGATATCGAACCCTATTTGGCGTCAAAATGTCCCAACTAATCTTTGGTGGTCAGTTAAAGAAATGTCTTACCAGATTTCATTGTTAATTCAAAGGTTGAGGAAAGCGTAACGAAAAATTTAAATGCATGATTTTTGTCATCAGTTCTTGTAGCTTTGATAAGCCATATGAAATAGTAGGGGGATATTTTTCTGTGTAGATACAAAACTGTAATAAATTGTAACGCCTTTATTTTTAAATGTTTATTTGCTAATTTTATACAAAGAATGTCTGTCTACGCCGTACATCGAGATTTTTATCAGCTCTTTTCAAACAAAAAGAAGAGCAAAAAGCAATGGCTCGCTGACAGAAATAGTACAACATATATACCAGGTTACTCAAAAGTATTTACATATATCATATATAACAGAAACAATTAGAATTTCTTCAATACGGTCCTGGAGTTTGAAATACTGACTTGGGTGAATAGTCCAAAAGATATCGAACCCTATTTGGCATCAAAATGTAGCTATTTTTGTGCTCTTCAAACTATAAAAAGATTTATCCTGCTATTTCATTTTTTAGGAAAACGTGAAACAACCTAAACTTGGATGAATAGCGTCAATAAATAAACAACACTTTCGTTAAAAATTTCAAATTTATACTATATTCATCAATTTTTTGTGCCGAATTTACGTAAACTATAGTATGAAAAGACCTTTCCAACGAGGTATAACACTATGTTCTTTTGATGAGCAAATCCTTAAAAAAGTGTATTTTTCTGATCAACAAAATGTCAATAACAAAAGTTACATGCAATGAATCCGTCTGTCCATATTTGTACTATTTAATATATCTGAAAAATTCAACTCAATGTTTTGGTATGTAGATTGCGCCCCCAAGCGGCCGAGCTATGAGTTTTATAACCAATTTGTTATACCAAGTATTTAAAGAAGTACTGGCGGAAGAGTAGAGTATATTGGTCTAATATTTACACTCCATTTAAACCCATTTGTATTTTGTTGTAGCCAGTGATGCACTGAAAAAGTAAGGACTTTTGTTTGCATTAATTATATTATCTTGATCAACAAACTGCTTTTGATAAATTTCTACATTGACAATCCGCCTGATCATAGTTTTGATAATTGAATCCGTCTCGACCAAACAGAACTGGAACCTATATCGTCGAAATAGAAACTAACACAATAACAATCTTCAGCTACAATCGAAAACCGTTCCCAGCAAGCGTAATCTGCTTATTACATGTGGTAATAGTTGTAAAAGGATTTAATAAACAAAACAGACCGCAGTCGCGATGGTATCGCTCCGAACTTATCAGTGAACGGGCCGAACAAAATAGCCCTTACAAATTACCGCGGCGTGTCAATGGAATCCTAGCCTAATCGTTCGATCGCACATTTAACTTTCATTGTTAGAATGTACAATGAGTGTTTGGCAACCAACGCAGCACATCTGGTGCTAATTCGTGGAGATGGGTTGCTCGAACTCACCCTTATGGCGTCCGTCGTACGAGTCAATAATTGCCATATTACATAAATAGCGTACGCCGTCGGTAAATCGGCCGTGAACAGATCGATCTCGACGGCAGATAACATTTCACACACTCTTGATTTAATCGAGCGAATTACTTGTGCGACCAGGAGGGTATTAATTTCGCTTCGAAATTTTCACACGATACCGCAATATGTATAAACATTGTCAGAATAAATCACGATCACAATGGGGAAGTCGAATTTACGAATGCAGGCTATTGTAGATTGAAGATTTGTAATTAGAGTTCGATTTATAGGTGGTTGAACAATTTATGGAACGGTTGTTACCTTCGTCGGTTTTGGCTGCTTTTAGACGACATAATTCTTTTTATTTGAACAAACTCTGAATCTGGCGACTTTTATATAAAGTAAATTCAATGAAGCAAGGATTGCTTGATAACCACAACTGATATGATTCTCTATAAAGGTATTACTGAAAGAAGTATTCCTTTCCAACATCAGGATATTCTAATGATGATAATGATGAATATAAATAAAATAATTACGTTAAGCATAAGTTCTTACTGGCTATTAGTTTGTAAATAAGGTAGAAGGTTTCGTCAGCACCATCGTCCTGAACTGGTACTAAAAATATAAAAGTATGTTAACAAGTGAAAAATTCCAAAAGTCTTCTAGAGGATACTAACTTTAATTCCGCTTCTAAGTTAGCTGAATCTCAGGAAGGTCACTCACCGGATCATCCAGATACTATTTCAGATTCTGCTTCTGATTTGTAACCCTAGTAGATCTAATGCTCTACTCATTCTATGTTTCTTAAATCGACATTAATCGTTAACGCGCTTTTCTCTTTTTCTTTGACCTGACAATACCTGACCGTGTTAGTGTATACACCAGTTCATTTAGCATTTGTAAACAGTTCTAGATATATTTAAACATACCAATTAATGCAGTCTAACTATCGAAGAATATGTAATGTAATAGAATGAGTTGGAGCAAGGATTTTAAAATATTAAAGAGAGAGGCAAATTTAGAAAAATAACTACATATTAAAATTGATTTTAAAATAAATTATAAGTTTGAGAAGTTGTTAACCAATAGGAGTACAGGAAGTATTTGAAAATGAGAAAGAAAAGATAAAATAAATGGAAGTTAGCATATGACCAATTAAAAATTTTCATAAAAATTAATTTCAAATAAGAATTTAAGTAAATGTACCTATAATCAAAATTGAAAAATGTGATTGGTAAAAAGAAGTGGGATTACTAGAATTAAGAAAGGTGACTTAAAAATAAAATTAGTGGGACATGAAAAGAAAAAATGTTGGGTAACTAGGAGAAAAAAATAATAAAATTGGTAGATGACAGCTAGAATTCTGAAAAGTAAAATATTTAATAAAAAAAAGGAAGATAATTTTATTGCCAACAAGAAACAAAAGTATTCAGTAAATGAAAAAACATTTATAAGAAAAAATATAAGAAAACAGTTTCAAGATCCATATTAATTGAAGATTACGGACGATACAAACTTAAGTAAGTCCAATAACAAAACAAAGTTAACCTGTTATAGAGAATTACACAGATTCGAGTCGCCATAAATCTAACCCAAATCACCAGCGGGGATTGGTAATGTAGAAATACAAATAAGAAGACAAAACAACAAGGAAGAATATGTCTGATGTCAAGTAAGGAACAGTAATTGATACCTAAAAGAGCTAGAGGAGATCAAGGACCGAAGAATAGAAATTAGTGTATCGGATAGTGTAAAGAGGTATAAACAACTAATATTATACAGACTTGTGAAAAATTTAATATTGAATATCCATATTTTGGAAATTATTGTTTAATTTTAAGTTATAGGATAGGAATTGGCGTAGGGTAGTTTAAGGATACTTCTACTTACAGAAGATTAACAAATTTTGGTGTTGGAATAATAAAAATAAATTAAGTGTTAGCTAGTCACATAATTTTTTTATTTAATTTAAAATATAGTGGATCAGAGTAATTAAATTAGTTAGCTTTTTACGAGAAATAGAATAACTGTGGACAATTAAAATTCAAATACAATTTTTTTTTCCTTTCTCGAGATTAATTATATAAATTCATTGGTCAATATAATATTTTAAAATCAAAATACAAACCAACTCGGAACCTCACCCTGAGGTAAAATTGCTCATGTTAAACAAATTTGCTTTTATCTTAATTTAAATTTTTTTATTTTGAACAAAGACTTTCTCTAAAAACATAGCAAACAAAATTTAAACTAAATTACGACTATATGCTCAAGTGAGCTGGCGCCCAAACAGGAGAAATATGATACAAAGAAGAAGAAGCAAGCTCATCTCACAAGAATTTATTACAGTAAATTAGCTTTCATAAGTAAAATTTTCATATCGAAAATTTCTAGTTGAAATGCTATAAAGAAGGTTTTCAGCCTGTAACTTCTTTGCAACTTCGACATCAATTCCACTACTCCGTTCTCTGTTTTGTAGCTATCCACAAACCATATCAGCCTTCATTCTTCAGTGCAATATACTGGTTGTTCCGTTCTACAGTTTTTGGGATAAAAAAAACATTTAACTTTATCGTCAAACAATTATTGCGGTAGATTATTTTGCAGAAAATGTAAACAACATTTGCCATCGAGACGATTTGGTAATTTTAATAGAATCAAGCAGATAATTAATGATAAAACCTGCTGAGAATGTTTCTCTGTAACGATCTGCCTAAACATACTGGTTATGGAGATTTATTATCCCATATTTCGTAAAACATTATCGTCTGTGAAAGGGATTTTCTTGTGGAAGTTTATATCTCCAGCTCTATATTGGCGTATAATCTGCGAGAATTAGAGACGAGCTGCAAGATTAAGAGGTAGAAGTTGTTCAACTGGGCGAACATGAATAGGATAAATAAGTTGTTTGATGACTATTATGCTTACTATACTTTTAGTTATCGAGTTTGACGAGGACGTCCAATATAACCTCTAGTGATTTTAAACTGGGATTATACAGAGAAATCGTTTTTTATCTGAAAACAATGATCATATCTGTATATGTGATTCACAACTTATCCAAAAAAAATTGGGAATTGATGGAGTCAATATCGTAAAATAAAAATTATAAAATCCTTATAGTTTGCGGGAAAAAATTATTGAAGTTGTAGTACTTTCAACCATTACATTGCTGGACAACTGTAGTCTCTAGCGTCATTCGCAATACGCGTGGGAGCGACGTGACTTCAGTGACCCTGAATAGTGAAATCCGATTTTACAATCGTCGTTGCGGTAGTGTTTACAATAGTTTTTTGTAGTTAGTGTCAAAAATGGCTTGCGTGTATAACAACTCGGTGTTGATGGATATCGTTTTAATATGTGGTGAAACAAGACAACATCTGTATTATGGTGAAGCATTTGCGTTATGGTGAAGCAAGACAAAATTTGTGTTAGTTCGTAGAAACTGAGTAAGATGGACCCAAATGTGTCGATGGACATAATTTTTAACAGCTGTTATAACATCAGGTATGTTAAATTATTTTATTCCTACAAGTTTTTGTCCGTTTTTATCACAAAAAAATTAAGAGCAGATTGAGAAGAGGCTTTGATACGAGACCTACATAGAACTGAGCTGTGTAATATACTATGCAGACAAATTAACGGATATATGCTCGCTTCCACCAAGCGAGGATTTCTTAACACTAAGGTAAAAAAAAAACTTCTGCTAAGTAACCCTTTTGATTTCCACCAGACCTTTTTTCGTCTTGACTGCCTAAGTTTTTAGGAATCAGGACATCCACATAAAATATATTCAAAATTTGAACTCTGACAAGCGTCTTTCAATTCCTACTTACGAATGTCAGTTGTTGGAGATATCTCAGGTTCTTATTCGTTCCCTATTTCACCAAATTCTCCCTATTTTTTGCCTAATCGAAAATTAGTGGACTTGGAAGATTTTTCCGTCCGTAAAGACGAATTATGTATAAATTTAACATATTCAAAAATTCCTGCAACTACAGGGAATACTTGATTCCTTAAAAAACGGAAAACTTTTGCAAATTCAATGAAAGTTTTAAAATTCTCCTGAACTGAATGTCGCGAAATCTCCGGCATCCGCGGAATTTTAGAATATGGAGCATATAATAATTCATTTAATTTATTCATAGGTTATGAATGGCGGGGAAAACAAAGCGTCCACATATGTAGAATTGAGCTGATAAAGAACGGGGTTATAACAGAGTACAATAACCACAATGGCACAAACACGTTTTACCATCACAATGGCCAGATTTAATTTAATCTGCGCTATGAAATGGGGCCGGACTAAAAACTTACTGTAAGGGCTCACGCTTTCCATACCAAACAACTCAAATAATTTTGTTACAATGACGTCGGTGGACCACCCTTATAGCGACAGGATTTGACCGTATGAAAGAGATTTTTTTTTAAATTAACCAATAAATGACTGAATTCTTGAGATTTACCAATATTTTAGTAATATTTAATTAACTCTAGTAGACATATGTCTCAATTCTTGTTTTGATTGATTATTTTATTGCATAAGTGACTAGTATAAAAGTTACACTGTAAAAAACATTCACTCAAATTTCACTCAATTTAACTCATTCAACTTTTCATTCTATTAGTATGACTACAACTGAGTGAAACTATTGCATCAGAAATGAGTTTTATTCAAATCCAAGTTACTGCTAACTATCAATTGAGCGACTTTTGACTCTATTCTGAGTATATAAAACCAATTTAAAGTTGACTTTTTTTCTAATATGATTTAAATGAACTATTACTGAGTAATTTTTTACTCAGACTTGGTCTTTAATTAACTAAATATTGACTGCAAAAATAAATCTCTCATAATTAATTAATTAATTAGGGTATACAGTGTTGAAATTAATTCACTTCGCGGTGCCGGGGCCTCCTCCTGTCCTGGTTGAGACCCGCCAGCTGAGACCCGCCACCGCCGGCTAAGGCTTGTCCACCTAGCGATCACGCTTTTCTGAAGCATCTAACGGGCTCCTATCATCTGTGGTCGAGATTACAGAAGCAATATGTAAGTAGTGCCATCTTCACGGCGCCATTCAAATTACTCGAAAATAATTATACGTTTAAATTCACTTAGTACCTAATGAAATCATTTTCTCTGATTTAGGTATAAGTGCACCAAATACGGCTTTACGTGAGGAGTACCTATATTTGAGTGAAAGTACTCAGTTTTAGTTCAAATATAATCACAAACGAGTAAAATGATCAAAATGCCTAATATTGAATGAAAATGTACTCAATAATTTGAATCAATCGATTCACTCCGAACCTTTATTGCTTTCACTCACACCGATTTTTTTACAGTGTATTTGTAAATAGAGATTTATCTGTGAATAAATATATTATAATGAATTTAGCAGCATCTCATTTTTTTGTAAGTGAAAGGTGGATATTATATGTATCATTAAAATGTCTTCTACAAAGTGCGTTTACTTGAAGTAACACAAATGCCATGAGATCTTGAAGCCAACAAGTCCAAAGAGGATTGACGTAGAGCAGAAAAATCTAAGCCGACGACTTAGCTAAATAAAGATAAAAAATCACTGCATCTATATAAAATTATGCCAACCAGTGGCCGAGATATTGGGGTACAATATTTTTTCACTGATTATTCTGCAAATGTTACAAGTTTGTTTGATTTACAATTGTATTTGAAAGAAGTAATGTGTGACCGCCCTCGGTCACACATTACTTCACACGAGATTTTTTAACTGAATTTGAAATGTTCAAGTCAAAAATTTCGCGCGTGACCGAGAGCGACGTTCGCGCGCATGCGCGGACTTGGCGCTCCTTCTTCCGCGTGCAGGCCGTTCATTAACGTTAACTTTTACTGCTGCTAGCACGTTTATAAGTTAATTAACAAATACCTGAAGCAACAATTTCATGGTCGATCGAATAGGCCTTTGGCATACATGTTGGTCTTTGAATTGCCCGTCTTTTCCATAAATTTCATAACATTCATCGCTTTTTGCAGAAACAATGTGCAATTTTCGAAAACTGATTTTTCCACGTTCAACCATTATTTTTAGAGATGTACTGCGGACATATCAGCTGGACAAGTCCATCGGACATGTGGTGAAAAGTTAACATGTCCTGAGGACACTTTTCAACATTGAAAAGTTGTATGCGCATGCGCGGAATTATTTGTTACGATCATAATTCCCGCAAAAATTTTTTGAGAGACACGACATGTAAAATTAAAGATATTTAGCCATTTTCTTGTAATTTTGTTGGTAATTGTTTAACTGAAACTGACATTTTAAAAATATAACCTCTTTTATACGTCCATATTTTATTATTTTTGGCAAAGTTAACGATTAGTAAATAGTATTCAGTTGATTCTTAATTTAATATTTGATTCACACACAAATAGTTTATAAATGAAGTATGACGCCAAAATCAACAGTAAAAATCATTATAAATGTAACTTCTGCTCAAAAACAATTTTTAAAAATTCCAGTAGGATGGGAAAAATATTTAAATAAGTGTATTGGCTGTCCGGGGAAAATTATAAACCAGTTTATAAAGTCTAAAGGTAGGTAATAAGTAAAATATATTGATACATATTCATTAGAATAAAAGTAATATTTTGCTTGTGTACCCTCAAGTGACCTGTGAAAACATGACGTCACTCATAGGTGCCTTATTAGATTCAAGGTCAAAAGTACTTTTTCCGACATGTCCGGACATTTCATCGACATGTTTAACGGACATGTCCGTAACACACTTTTCCCAAAAGTGCCCATCTCTAATTATTTTACAGTTAATTACCTACAACATAAAATGACTAATTTTCCAATAGGTCGTGAAGGAAGTGAAAAAACACGTAATTTTGCCACTTATTTTGCCACATTATATTTTCAGCGCTTATCCTTGTAAAATATCGAACAAAACCTCGTATTCGGTATACCTACAGTAATACGTAGTGTGCAAATCCATTTGCGTACATCCACAACATCGGCAGCGATGAGAAACGTCGATGGTTTGTCGAGCTAATTTCCTGCAGGAACGCTCCTCGCGGACAATCGCGTCATTAATCTTTGTGCGACGTCAATGCAGTGTTTTGTTGAGCCTCGGTTTAAACACACGCACCTCGAAAACAACCGGTGACAAGTGACAAGCAATAGATTGGTTTTTTAGATTCCGTCCAATGATTACCAAGGGTTTTTGTCGGGCATCTTCCACCATCTATCTACACCATCATGATGCTAGGTATTTTCATTCAGATCGACGAAAGCGGCTCGACAATAGGACCAGAGGACATGCACTAGGGGGATGATATAATGGGTGTTATGTAAAATCGAGAAATTAACTAGGAAACAGTTTCCGGATATAACAAAATTAAGAGACTTTAATAATTGTATTTTAAAAGTATTATTAATCCAAACAAATTCAATTTTTTTTTTGTAAAAAAAGTTTATGAAATAAAGTCGTGAATGTTCTCAGATATCAGGAATCTTTGTATTCAAAAGATATTTAAACCCCAAAGACAACTTCTAAGTGCTGGTATTGCGGGAAACAATTGCTTCATGCCACATGTCCAAACTAGGAATAACCAGTAAACAGCTATTAGTAAATAATAATTATTATCCAAAATAGAAACCAAAAATTATACAGGGTGTCCGCAAATTTCACTGACGATTCATGATGATAAATAAATAGGATCTACGAAAAAAAAAACAAATTTTTATTTAACTTATTTTTCGTATATCGTATTTATTTATCGTCGCGAATATGCAGTCAAACGTTTGCGGACACTCTGTATATTTAAATATAACCTATACAAAAATACAGGGTGTTTACTAAAGAATGAGCCATACTTTAAGGCTAGCTTTCTTGAGTGAAAATAAAGTGATTTAAATCAACTTACCTTAGTACCATCCTGCTTTCTTAAGAAGTTATAGGTCCGAGGAAGTAGTTTTTCTACCTCACTTTTTTACGATAATGTTGTTTGGGTAATTTTTCTCAAGTTTTGGAAGAGTAAGTTTTTTTGGGTTATAAACATGAATATCTGCTTGTTTTTTGCGATTTGAGCGCCCTTGCGATTACATGGTTTCTTTCAGATTTTTTTTTTAAGGATTGATATTTTAGTTATTTTAAAACAGCACTCGATGTGCTTTAAATGTATCCTTATTGCATGTGGCTGAAATGCATTGTTTTGAACAAAATAACGTTTAAAGTCATTGCTGCAAATGTATGGATTACTCTACAATTTCTCAATTTAAGACTATAAATCTAGTAGGTAGCTGTTCTTATAGTGTCATATCCAGTGGAAGTTTTACACGAAGGCGTTAGATTCTTATGCGATAAAATTTGGTATTCTTCTACAATGCCACGACATAACTTATCCTCAAACAGTGAAATGACCGATATTATATCAGTTTGTGTCCAACAAGGTTGGACATAAACTGCTGCAGGAGAAAGCAATATTGGAATTTGTTGAAGATAATCCAACCACAAGTATCCGCCGTATATCCGCCAATGTAGGATTAAATCGGCGAACTGTGTTTAATATTTTACACGAACAACAATTACACCCGTACCATGGCCTCCATGAAGTCCAGATTTGAATCCTCTGGATTTACATTTATGGAAATATATTCAAACTCTGGTTTATTCTGGCCCTACTGTTAATACCAGAAATGAATTTTGGCAAAGAATAGTGATAGCAGCAAATGATATTAGGTATATCATTTCGACGTTCTTAAGTTAAAAGAAATTTCTTAAATAGATGCCAAAAATACATTGAAGCAAATGGCGAACATTTCGAAAATCAAAGTTGTTTTTGCTATTACATTTAGGTCTAAATGGTTCTTTTTTATTTTGTTATTTTTAAATGTTGTATCTTTCATGTTGTCATATTTTTCTGTTTGGTTTCATGTTTACGTTTTGTTTCCAAACCTATTTTAAATGTTATTTTGTCTAAAATGGCATTTCAGAGACATGCAACAAGGACACCGTTTTTAAAGCAAATCGAATGCACTTTTAAAATAATTAATTATTTTCAAAAATATCGATCCTCAAAAAAAATCTGAAGGAAATAATGTAGTGGCAATGGCGCTCAGAACGCCCTGTATATTTATCACAGAAAACAAGCAGATATTCGTGTTCATAACACAAAAAACCTGCTTTTCTAAAATTTGGGTAAAATTACCCAAACAACAAATAAATTATCGCAATACAATGATTTAAAAAACTAATTTCTTTGGGCCTATAACTTCTTAAGGAAGCAGGATGGTACTAAGATAAGTTTATTTAAATCACCTCATTTTCATCCAAGGAAGCTAGCCTTAATGTATGACCCATTTTTTAGTAAACACCTTGTATACTTGTAACCTCAGTATTGTTACTTACAAGAGCATATATATGAATGTGTAATAAATTTGGGAAATGTAAGATTTCGTAATTCGCATTATGAAACCTAAATTAAGGGCTTCCTGATAATAGCTTTAATATACGAACCAAAGGTTAATTTAGAAGTTAACAGTACATTAGATCTTTTAGAAAGCTGTCTTTGTTAAGTTTCGTCTTATCTCTGAAATATGAAAACTCGATATATAATAAACGTACAAACAACAAAGGTCTTAAAAATTAGGAACTTCACAATACGTTTTTATATTATCATCATAAAAAGAATACTTTGAGGACAGAAAGCAGCTCCAAATGTCATATATAAAAGATGAAAATAAAAGTGGGTCAAGGTGTGAACCCTGTGGTACACCTGATGTAACAGATATAGGGGGAAGATGAGCAACTTTTACTAATTTTAACGTGTCTATTAAGAATATAGTATAAGTATATGATATAATTCATCTCGTACCGATATATTGAAGTTTAACAATAAGGTAAATATGATAAACTTTATGAAAATGCATCTGCTTGTTTTATTTTTTGACAAATTAGTTTCCATCAAACGACCTTTAAAGAAGCCATGTTGTTGTTCAGTAATAAAATATTTGTTTGAAAAAATATGACCTTAGAAAAATTTGCCTCGAATAATTTACCAGGATTTGGAAGTGTATGGAGTTAATTGACTACCATGTTTTTATTTCCCGATTAAAAAATTGATACAATTTGAGAGAGCTTTCAAATTGAAGGAAAAATTATTTAATGGTTATTCTAAACATAGGGTAGATGTGGATTGAACACACTTTTGGAAAATAAAGATAAATTGTCCGGTTCGGCACTTTTATTTACATTTAAATTTTAATTTGGCTTTAATTAATTAACCTAGTTTAACCGCGCATAAAGTTATCGCAGTAGATGCTTCATGCAGATCTGATATAGATAAGGTACCAGAAGGTGGAAACAAAAAATAATTCACAAACTTGACTTGTTGAAACAATGTTAGCTTCCAGTTTAATATTGTTATAGTTTCTGTACGACTTTTTTATGTTCGCAATGCGTATAAAATCTAGCCACCATTGTTTTAAATGGACGTAATTACACAAAATACGTACAATAAATACGCTATGTTCGCGATGATAGATATATGGAAACAGAATATTAATATCAGAATATACTGGAAAAAAACGAACGAGAAAATTTCTATGGAATTACAAACGAAATTTTAAATATTTTATTAAATATTAACGACATTCACACATTATTGACTAATTTATAGTTTTGTTGCGAAAATTATTTAGGTATCATTGAGTTGATGAAAACTAAGATAAATTATTAATTAATTGCAATAAATTCCTCTGCTCAAAATGTATTAAAAATGTATAGATTTGTAGACGTATAACAATCCCTTAATAGAAATAGGGAGAATTAATCATAGCACAACTAAAAATATAGTCAATCTTATCAAGTAATGGACTCTCTCTTATCAGCAGTCGCATCGATTGTTGTCCATTGTGTCGCCCCGGTCCTAGGATCCAGGCTATTGTAAGAACTCCAACGGGCAAGGGAAATGAAAATAGCCTCTTTGGACTATTACTTTGTCAAGAAAGAAACATCTATTCCTCATTATATATCCAAATAGGTGCATGTAACGCTACCGAGAGTTTGATACAATGGAAATTTAATACACGTATTGTACAAACTATACTACTGTCATAGTGTCTCTGAATTTTTCAATTAATCTCTTTACAGTTGATGAAATTAAATCCCTATTCCGATCATATCTTATACGAAAACTGCAAACTGTAGATGCCAAACCTTCATTATTTTTAAGATATTTGCTCAACAATGAAAACGCGTTGTTTTTTCGTGTGGCGCTCCATTTTTAATAAGCCTGAACTGTCAACTGTCAAGCTCTCTTTTTTTTCTTTCGTTGGCAACACTTGCCGCATAAATGGGGCAAAATTCAAATCTCACGTGAATTTTGGGACACCCGATATAATTCGTGTACATACTTCTTCAAAGCTTATCTCTCATAATTGTAGACAAAATCGTTAAACAACTATCTTTTTAAAAATATAAAATACATTTTTCTGTAAAAGGATTACCTATGTGCTACTATCCTTGAACAGATTTTCGATTAAGTTAGTGTTATATCAATATTACTTTATACCATTTTGACCTCCTTATTTGACATATTTTTAATTCAATGTGCTGGAAATTGTAAAGGTACCAACAATAATAAAAATCACAATGAGAGAAAATATTAAGTAACCCAAAAACTTGCCTTTGTGTAAACGTCAATAATTAATTACATACTAGCTGAAAGCAGTTGAAGACTTGTCAATATTGACTTAAGAAAAGGGTAATTTATTGCCGGCTATAATTAAATTAATATGAACAGAATGAAGAAATAACTTTTTCAAAGCAGCTACAACAAGAGAAAACTACAATGGAAGCCGAAAAAGTAGTGATTTTATTGAATAATTTTTTTATGAAATTGGTTTCACGCGGTCAAACCCTTTTGGTATAGCATTATCGCGGCAGGGGTGGAATTCCCTACCAACTGTTACTATTGTAGGAAAGTTGTTTGAACAGTATGATAAGAAAAGACCTTCTAACTTTTTCTACATGCAATATTTAAATTGAAGGTTTATAGAATTTTATTCATAAGTAATTATAAAAATATAACTGTGATGCAAAATAATAACTAATAATAATTCTTTACAACCTACATACATAGTACAGGTTTGGATGTGAAATGTTTCTGTTGGTTTTTGTTTAAAACTTTCAAGTACATTTAACAGAAATATTCACAGAATCGCAACCAAATCGTCCTAATTTTGGAGAAGCAGGTCCAGCTATCTTAAAATTTAAGTTACTATTTTTTTTTATCGAGAAATAGCGGAAATTGGGCTAAAGCATCGAATTTGTTTTTATAGCAATTGTGTATTTAACACTCATTTGTTTATCTACACACAAAGAATTCCTATCTTGGAATCGAGAAGATATTTTGCTTTTTTTATAGCAAATTTTTATTGGCAATGTTGCTTATGTTGTTAAATTGGCAGTGCCAATAATGGCGAGTAGTAAAGGTTAGTTGCTTAAGTGTAAATCATTACACTCATTTAGTATATATTTTTTAAAATCATATTTGGAAAGTATACATCATAGCTAATTAATATTTTATCTGCTGATATATCATTTTGCAAAAAAATATATATTTATCCCCTTCTAGCATCAGTCTTTAATTGAAATCCGTATAAAACTGTTCCTGAAATAAGTCACTAGAGATACATAATAGCTAATAGAACCAGTCGGACTTAGCCAGTCGAGTGGTGTGACGTCACTGATGCTTTGCGAATGGCTTGGCCATTTTCAAATATTCTACGAATTGGAAATTATTTATCTCGTTTAATATTGAGCTATAGGACCTGATTTTTTCACCATATATATATATACAGGGTGTCCCATTAATATTGCGAAAAAGTTCAGGGGGAGTTTCCTTGACCAAAAATAAGAAAGAATGTTCCTATAAACCTATGTCCGAAAATTCTTCGTATCGGAGATACAGGGTGTTGCGATTTAGAGAAAATACAAGGTTTTTGGAGTTTAGTTCTCACGGAAAATATGGAAACATGTTATAAATTAACAAACAGTACAATGAAATTGTTGATGTCTATCGGAATCGTTTAGAATGGATTGTGAAAGTAACTGTTTTCACAGCTGATTTTCTAGCCAGCAAATTACCAGAATTTGCGTCATCCGACACGGTACCTAAATACACAGACCCACAAAAAGTAAGTTGAAAATACCAGAGACTATACCCACCTATCCTTATGTACTTAAAACACGGAAAATCTTCAAATTCTCGCTTGGGCACGGGTCCGAAGGTTGAGATAAAGGTGAGATCCAGCACAATAAGACTATTTTATATGTATTTTGACGAGCTAAAACCGAATCCTCAGTTACAATCCCTGTTTAGAAAATTCAAATTTAAGGAAATGGAACGCTGGTACCAAGGACGATGGGATGTTAATATGATGGCAGATTTTTGTTTGATGCTTAAAAGGGAATCCGAGCCAGATAGCAGAAAAAGAAAAAGGTATCCATTACACAGTTCTTTTGAAGATAAAAGAGTACGATAAAAAAAAGAGAGAATGTTAAGATCCGAGACAATAACACGCGATTTTCCGTATTTTTGGGATGATTTTCGCGATTTAAAAAAAAACTGAAGGGTGATAGAGCAATTTTGGCTCCGGATTCGGTTTTAGCTCGTCAAAATACATATAAAATAGTCTTATTGTGCTGGTTCTCACGTTTATTTCAACCTTCGGACCCGTGCTCAAGCGAGAATTTGAAGATTTTCTGTGTTTTTGGGGTATTTTTCGGCGATTTAAAAAAAACTGGAGGGTGATGGAGCAATTTTGACTCCGGATTCGGTTTCAGCGCATCAAAATACATAAGGATAGGTGGGTCTAGTCTCTGGTATTTTTAACTTTTTTTTTGTGGGTCTGTGTTATTAATTAAATATTTTATCGTATCGTTTCCTGCATGAATTAATTTCATTAGTAACATAACTGGCACCGTAACAATTTTAATGATTAACATGTAAGTATTAGTTCAGCATCAACTTCCTCGCGAATGGGATTTAAACCTACATTGTGCACGTTTGATTGAGAGTCCCATTGGCGATCCAAGACGTCGCCTTTTTTCTTTTCTAATATCGATTGCAGACAATGGAAATTGCGCAGACAAGCCCCGTCCGGGCAGCAGGGCAGGGAGATCGTTTAATAGTAGTTTCTTGATCGGGAGTAAGAATCTTACAGTAGCCAGGTTCAATTAAATCGATGGAGTCGGAATGGAATCCTTGACTTTTGTACGGGACAGAAGAGCCAAATGAAGTCTTTTCATTCCGCGGACAATGGAGGTACAATGGTCGGGGAATAGGTCGATTCGACGAGTCATCAAGTATTCACCTGCACTAATCCAGGCTGTAAACAACGCCAAGAACCTCTTGTATTTTTAAGAATGTTATTGTGGGCCATTAAAATAATTTACTTTCCAAATTGATAGGTACGGCTCAATCCGCGTCGAAATGCGGCCGCTATTGTTCATCGGGGAGTTGTTATGGGGGCTTTTGTTACCAGCTTCTGTTTAATAATGAGTTTCTTTGGTGGGCATTACCGATTATTAAATAAATTAAGGAACGCATTTTTATGCGGAGCGCTACTTTCACGGTAATAGTTGAGGTTTTAGGAACACAAGTCCAAGATGACGTGAAAATTAAGGATCGTTACTCAACTTCCAATATTTATATACAGGGTGTCCCACCACGAACTCCATCGATGGATACCTGGGAAACCGCTCGAAGAATTTTTTTGAAATTGTGACGGTGTGATATGGACCGTGGGGCCTATCAAGCTAAAATATTTTCAAGGTCATCTTACTTCCGGTTATACCGGAAATCGAAACCAACTTTCTTATTTTCAACGGAACCCCTGTATATTATTGCATTTTTGGAAAGAGCATTTATTTTTAAGTTGAAAACGTACAGCACACTCCATACTTAGGATTGACTGTTTCCGAGATATTTTAATTTTTAAGCAAAAATTGACAGATGCAGACTGTCAGCAAAATTTAGTTTTCCGGGAAACAAAGATTTATTTGTATTGTGCAAATTGGACATTTTGTAGAGGAAGACCTAATTTATCGAATTTGACATGAATATTTTCCAGTTTTTATACAGGGTGGCCAAAAAATATAATCGAATATGAAGTCCAGAAATTGTGGAAAACTCGAAATTTTTAAATGGAAACCCCTATTTTTTTTAATGTATTCGCATTCTGCACTAAAATTAAGTGTAACTTTTTAGGTGATATTTCTTTTAAGACTCTTTAGGACAATATTACTTATAACTTTTAAATGGGAAGTAATACAGAAAAATTTCTCTAATAAAACTTTATTAGAAAAAAGAGAGCTTTTTAACAGGAAAAAAGTTTGGGTGTGTTTCTGGAAAAAATATAGATGATGACTTCATAGTCATTTCGGTCAAATCTGAAGGATAATCCCGGGCGTACCAAAATGAATATCGGGGTTCTAAAGCTTTGTAGAATTTATAGTCCACGAGCCCACGTACAAAAAAAAATGATTACCAGCAAGCTGTAACTTTGCGTGCAGCTTAAGTTTGACGAGTCTCCCAAGATTTGACTATGAGCAAAATTCAACAGTGGTAAGTTTTCCCGTGATTTTCAGGAAAACATGTCAATCTGGCATAAACATGGAATGTTATGACCAGCACTTTTTTTTAAGTTTAAATGAAAAATTTATATATTTAAACCCTCCAAAAAATTTGTCCGACAAAAATGTTGGTATTTTGAGTTTGTCCCCCACCCAAAATATATCGATTTGGTGACATTATGGTTGATGACAACCAGCAAGCTGATTGTTGTGGATGGATTTGGTAATAAGATTTGAAATGAAAGTATTTTATTGTCCGACAAAATTCTTGAGAAGTTATTGCAGTCCGACGTCCCGAAGATGTCGACTTAACGACATGGTTGATGATAAACAGCAATCTGGTTTTTATTTTTTTCTCTAATAATTGAAGTGTATAACACAATAATATACTTGTCCGACAAAAAGATTGGAAAATTTGCTTTAAAAATGGGAAGAATAACTATTTTTGTGGTACCTAATGTTCATTCCGCTATAAAATAATTAATTTTTTAATGAAAAAATAAAGAAGAATAAATAAGAAAATTATCTTGTTAACAGGAGCAACAGAAATTGAAATTCATAAATAATTATGTCTAATATAAACTAATATCAGATCGGCAGTGTGGTTTTAGGGAAGGAAGGTCAACGGAGGATGCCGTTTACAAATTGACATCATATATATAATGCTATCGATAAGAAAAATCCTGCACTGTGCATCTTCGTTGATCTCTCTAAAGCATTCGATACAGTCAGCCACAAAATACTTCTTGAAAAACTAAAATATTATGGAATTAGAGGAAATGTACATAATTTAATAAAAAGCTACCTATGCAACCGAAAACAACAAGTAAATATTGGTGGGGTAAGAAGTAATCTAGAAACCGTTACCTATGGGGTTCCACAGGGAACGGTTTTGGGTCCTCTATTATTCACAATCTACATAAACGATTTACTTACCCTTAACGTAAATGGTTCCATTCTAAGTTTTGCTGATGATACTGCTGTGTGGTATGAATCAGAATCTTGGTCAGACCTAAAAATAAAAGCAGAAAAAGATTTCAGAAATATAAAAGCTTGGTTTGAGCAAAATAAACTTACCTTAAATGTAGAAAAAACCAAATTTCTTCCATTTACGTCCTATGCAGCACGTTTACCTCATATGGGTCCACTAATTATTGATCAGAATACAAATATACCTGAAGAAGAGTCTATAAAATATCTGGGTGTAATTATAGACAGACATGCACGGTGGAACCTACAAATAGCAAATATTGTAAAAAAAATCCGAGGATTATTACCTCGACTCAAATATTTAAGAGACTTCTTAGATACGTACCACTTAAAAATATTATATTATGCCTTAGTACAGTCACACTTGAATTATGGTATAATTGGTTGGGGTGGAGTATCTGATAGCCACCTACAAAATTTAAATATTATTCAAAAATGGATAATTAAATTGATATATAAAAAAACCATTACTTACCCTAGCGACCAGTTATTCAGAGAAAGCGGTTTAATGGATGTACGTCAATTATTTTGTTATAATATTTTAATAAAAAACTATAAAAAAAAATATTTAATTCCGCAATCGATAAATCACCCATATAGTACTAGAAACAGAGACAATTATGTTAATCCAAGGTCTGTAAAAACAATAGGACAAAGAAATTTTAACTATCTGGCTTCAAGGTTGTATAATATTTTACCAAATAATCTTAAAAATATAAATGTATATAGCTCTTTTAAGCATAAAGTAAAGCTATGGATTCATGAAAGAGGCAGAGAAATATTTCATAACATCATAAGTCAAAAAAATTAAGTTTAGTGTTTTATAGATATTTAAGTGTTGTAAAGAAGTGTTTTATATTATCTGTTGATAAATATATGTAGAAGTGTATTGTTCACTGTATAGTCACGCACAAGCGGTAGTAGCCGCTTCAGTGACTTACTAGTTTATTTGCATAAGTTCTGTTGTATCATTGTTTTGTAATTTTGATTTATTTTATTAATGTTTTATACATGTTGTGATTTTATGTTGTAATGTATTTTGTTCTAAATTTGTCATATACTTTTGTAAATAAACTTATTATTATTATTATTAACTAATTTAATTAATCTCCATCAAAATGATTTCTTTGTTCAAATAACTTAAATGTATATTTTATTTTATAAACTGTTGTAACTATTTTATAAAAAATAGTAACTGTACAATGAACGCATAAATTTTTGCTTGTTTTTAAATTAAAATTTGCAATCTTGTTTTGACAAACAGTTTACACATAGTTTTGTTCTTGAAAAACCAATTAAACCAATTTTAAACCAATTTTAAAAATATTATACATTTATCAACGCGTTTATTAAAAGATTGTCTTGTTGTAAAGTATAAATCCATAATGTGAAATGACTTTGCAGCATTTAAAACCTGCTGCCAAAGTTCGTAACAGGTGTTTATAGTTTCTCCATAAACAACTGATTTCATGTATCCCCAAAAACGGAAGTCTCGGCATTCCATCTCACATTTATGTACAGACAATTTAAATTAACAATAACATGTAATTTTAGGTACGAATAATACTTAATGGACAGTAGCATACAAATGACAGCAATAAGACAAGTGGAATATGTCAATTATTTGATTTTCGTCCAAACTTAAGAAACTTCACCGCTAAATTAATATTAGGTAGGTACTTCATTGTAATTTAATTCAACAGCAATGGAAGTTTCAAAGCCAAATATCTCGAAAACGGTGCGAGACAGCTAGTTTTATAAAGTGTAGCTTAGGTCAGCTAGTAGTAGAGTCACATACACCCAATCGTTTACAAATCCCCAAAGGTAAAAATCGCATGGCGTCAGATCTGGTGAACGTGGAGGTCATGCGAAACAAGCTCTGTCATCCGGCCCTTTGCGGCCAATCCACCTATCGGAAACAACGTTGTTTAACCAAACGCGTACGAAGGCATGCCAATGTGGCGGCGCACCATCTTGCTTCCAAATAAAGTTCTCTGGTTCAGCTTCGTGTAATTGAGGAAAGAGCCATTGTTGTAGCACATCACTTACTAACTTAATACGGAACGCACGTTGCACTCTAATAACAGATTCAGTCTTTGCAAACTGTAACACACAAAAAGCTTTCTGCTCCCTAGTTGCCATCTTGGCTACTAACGCTTCTAACGAAAGACGGAGGAACCGGAGCATGCGCACGCGCACGAATACTTGTAGAATATACTTGAGAGTTGCTCTCTCATTTGATGTAAAATTTGTAATGGTAAGGTCACTGTAATAAATTCTACAAAGCTTTAAAACCCCGAGATTCATTTTGGTTCGCTCTGTACTTTCGATTCGGGGCCCATACTACCGAGTTTGAGATACCCTGTACTGACAACATTGTATATAACTTATACAATAATTTAATAAAGCATATGGTTTATAGTTACTATACAATATACATCTGTTAGCATCTGTTAAAGAGCTGAATATTGTATAATATTCGATTGTTTATCTGTCCACAATGTTCTTATAATACCGTTTATAATAATAATGTACTAATAATGAGTAAAGTACTATTATGTTTTTTTTGTTTTTGGACGCCTTTATAATTTTTATATGTAGTTGTTTTTTGATTATGAGACTCTCTCAGTGCGTGGGTTCCTTTGTTTTGTTTTATTTCTTTATATTTTGATTTAAATTTGAATGTGTTGAAATTGTACTCTAAGTTCTTTAAATGAAAGATGTATTTAAAATAACAGAATATCAATACCTATATTAATAGATTTAGCAGTTTATGGGTTTTGTTACAATTTACAATAATTGTTGTAATCCTTAAACTAGATGAATGAACAATAAATTCCCCCCTAAATTTCTACTCTAACAGTGCATAAATGTGTTTATACTGTCAGTAGTTGAATTGGTTAAATTGTGCTTTAGTTACATATAAATATGCCGTGAGAATTTTCATGTAAAGATTTATATAGTGCTTTGTGTTTCAAATTTGCAAATTTGTTTAAGAAGTGTCGATACACAATTACAGATTTCTTGTTGGTTGTTAAATCCGCATGTAACCACGCTGTATTGCGAAATCTCCTATCCGTAGTCGCGCTGTTCGGACGTTCTCTCGTTGTACTGGCATCTCGCCGCGAAAATTGCCGAAGTGTCTTTTATGTGCTGTTACAGAAATTCCTCCAGGTGAACTACACTGCACTATATTTTTTTAAAGATTCCACTTGTCACTTTTTTATTTACGCAAATTCACCTTTCAATTTGTTGTTTTACCAATTGCTTGTGAAGAGACTGCTGAATGTATTTTCGGGCTAATGTCACTTCCACTAATGTAACATTCTGACTTTTGACGGTTGAATTTTGTCACGACATTAGTTCACCAAGATGGCTGTGTAAGTACACAAATTTTTACTGATTTGTTGATTATAACTGATAGCAATTGTTTTCTAGGAGCAAAACTAACGATGTTACTGCTACAGGTAAATATGGAAGACTGGCTACTCGAGCCCGGATATTGGTTTTATTAAATGTGAAAAACAAGTGAAGTCTTTATAGCAACATAACAATCATGTTTTTTGAAATTTTATTTCTGCAAATACTGACTTTTGAATTGAGTTATGATGCATGAACTTTCCATTTTCAGATTTTTTGCATTTTTCTGCGTCTTTTGACACTAATTACACATTTCTAGGTCAAGTTAAACGTTATGCCAAACTTTTACTTATTTTTACAAAATTCACCTTAATTTTGATGAATAGAGTAATTCTCAGCATGCCTGTCCTTTCTATGTCTTCAGTACTATCTATTATACACCTTTTACACAGTCTTTATTTGTTTTTTTCAGATGTAAACGAAAGAAAGTTTTCGAGTACTCCGCTCCGACAAGCATTATACAGTCTACACAACAAATTGACCTTTGGTTGGAGTTTAAACACATTTTATGGAGTTATGAGGGTCTTTTACATTCTGTACATATGATTTTGCAGTCTTGATGTACTTTTACAAGTAACAATTTACAAAACTTTAACGAAACAACAACTGTCAAGATTTATATGCTACAAAAAAGGTTATCACAGATGTATAGGTTTAATTCCACACATATGTTCTGGCTCTAGGTACACTATGCTACGATTACATACCAGTTTTAGTGCATGAATCGGAAATATATGTGAAATACCTTCATCTTACGTCAATGGTGTGTCAAAATTTCACTAAGATGATTAAATGTGCTCATGCCAGAATTTATAATTGACTTTTAATATTGTAACATTGTTCTTTACTATTCTTTGCAACATAATTATACAACATGAGTGCATTTACATAGTTTAATCAATATGCAAATTCAAATTTATTTGTAACTTTGACAGACGAGACCTTTTGTAGAAAATATCATTAATTACAAATTTTTAACTTATACTATCTATATACATCTTCCATTTAAGTCCATTATAGTAATTCACATCCAGTTACACTATTTTAAATATATTTAATACCAAATTTGTGTTACTTCGATACTTTTGTGTCTCGGTACCGATAAAAAATTGATTAAAAATCTCCAAATTAATAAAACATAACAGTACATTTCTTTCGGTGTATATATTATATTAATATACAGAATATACTGCATAGTTTATGAATGAAAAAAAATTACAATTTGCGTGAATTTGATGGTAAATTATGAAAAAATGTTGGAAATTATCGTAATGTATTTAAAATTATGACTCTTGCTCAATTTTTCCATTTTCATTTTTCTTACATTTTCTAGCAAATGTTACATCGTAAAATTACTTTCTCTCACGAGCAACACTGCCATGCAAAATGGAATATATAAATACGTATTCGCACGTATATATAAATTAGTCATAATGCATTCATACGAAGACAAAACGTGATGAATGGTAAACACTGCGGCTCACACACACGTCTGAATAACGCGGCACAAATCACAACAGAAATATGAGATTCAGACACACTCCCATAATAATAATTCCAGTTTAGTGAGGAGTGCATGCTTTCAATTCCGATATAATAACATTCTGTCATCTTTGTGGTAATAATTGTGTGTTGCTGCGAGATAAATTTTCCAAACAAAACACCCCGAGATGTAAACGTTAAGACTCGGCTAAAATAATAAGACGCCGGCTGCTTAGAGCGTCAGAATAGTGCCAACTTGTCACTATCAAACTAGTTACACCGTTTTGATGTTCTGTGTTTTCGTGATAATGCCTTAATTCTGATATTGTTCGGGATACAGAATAATAATTATACCTCTGCTTGTATGTACGTAACTACTATATTAAATTTTAGACGGCGATAATGGTGAGAATTCTGCTGTTGGGGAATAGTTTCTCTACTGAATTTCGAGAGTGATGAACATAGGGACGTCTTTGTTACGCGTATTCAAATTACTGGAATGGTTCTTATTCCAGAGTTAAAGAAACATTTCTCTAAGTAACATCGAGTAAATTTATATACATGGTGCAGTACTATGGAAAATCGGCATATTTTTGTTATAAATATACATAATATTTTATTCAGAAAATAAGATCTTCCAGTCTTGCAACAACATACTAAGTCTGTTCAGAAAATAACCGAACTTTTTGAATTACGCACTATTGGAGATAGTTAGTGATATGCGGTTGGCAGCATTGCGTTCCGCATAACCTCCTCTCTAACCACATGTTCTAGGATTGTTGATATCTCATTTAGTTTTTGTGATATTGTTATTTGAAGCAACGTGTTCAAGTGTTAGCGACGATTTTTGATATGTGTGATTTGCTGGAACAACGATGTAAAGAAAAATTTTGCGTGAAACTGGACAAAACTTTCACGGAAACCTTTGCATTTGCAACATTTAAAATAAGCTTACGGAAATGATACTCTGGGTCGTAGGCAATGTTGCGAATGGTTTTCACGAGTGGGCGTCAGTCAATCGAAGATGATACTTGACCAGGAATACCTTCGACTTCAAGTGATGACTCCCACGTTCAGAATATCAAAGACCTGGTGCGTGCAAATCGTCGATTGATTCTGAAATTGCAGAAGGGGTTAGCATCTCAATTGCGTCATACCATGAAATTGTGACAGAAAAATTGATTAATGATTGAATTGCAGCGAAATTTGTTCCTCATTTGATGAGCAGGAAGAAAATCGTGTGTTCGTTTGTTGGCAACTCCTTGAACAATCCAATGACGATGAAACATTCATTCAAATGATCATAATGGGAGACGAAAGCTGGGTTTACGGCTACGACATTGAGACGAAAGGTCAATAATCACAATGGATTGGCAAAGGATCTCCACGTCCCAAGAAAGCATGTAAATTTCGATCCAATGTCAAAGAGATGCTCATTTTTTTTTCGACTTTGATGGAATTGTGCATTTTGAATTCTTACCTCAAGGTGAAAGAGGGAACCATCTGTACTATCAAGGCGTTTCAATAGTTACGTGAATTCGTAAAAAGAGAGCAGAGTTGTGTGACGAGACAACTCGTGGTTCTTGCACCATGATAATGCGCCCGCAGATTCCCTCACCTTCCTGGCTCCTTGCGATTTTTTTCATATTTCCGAAATTAAATTCAGTGCTGAAAGGACGCCGTTTTCAGACTATCACAGTCTTTAAAGGCCATTTAAAATTTAGCTCTCCAGCCCTGCTTTGAAGGAGATAACGACCAATAATGTATAAAAATAATAATGAAGTTAAAAAAATAAATAAAATTCGGTTATTTTCTGGACAGACCTCTTAATTATTTATTCTTTTCAGATCAGCTCCCAACTCACATAAATAGTGACAAATACTAATATGTATCATAGTCATTGTAACTCCTAATTGGGACTCGCGTAGAGAATAAGATTATAAATAACTCATTCGATTGCGTATATTTCATGTGTGCAAGATTTTGTCGATTGAAAAGAAAATTCCCTGGGCAATAAATAATTGTTTATATAGAGTAAATTGTTAAAAAATTAAAAAAAAATCTGTATGGTTATAAGTGTAAAAATAGGTAATTTTAGTATTGATCATTTTTATTATGACAAGTATTTTTAAAAATTGTGTGCCTTTTCTAAACCTTAATTTAAACCCAGGGTACGAGATAAACTTTTTGAAATTTTCTTAATTGACAATCCTGTCACTCGAAAATCACGCAATCGATCGTTGCAAGATTTTTAGGGTAGAATTGATATGTTTTACTATTTGTTCACAAAGTTTCATCAATATTTATAAATATTTACTTATTTTAAAAATTGCTCCAAATATACATATGATTTTCTACTATTTTTCGCCCATTGTTAATGTAAAATCAACTTTTTTTATTCGCAGTTATTGTAACTTCATAGAAAATTGTCAAAAAAACAAAAAATAAGTATGACTTTTCTGATTTAGGGCTTACTTTCAATGTTACAGAGAAAAATATATCGGAAAACGGGTAATTTTTCGTTCTTTTTCTGTTTGTTGTTCCCCTGAATTTAGCAATGGTTTTTTGAAATAGACAAACTCGGATTCTTATTCTACATAATATTTAGGATTTTTCTGTGCAACAATATAGATGACTTCAAATACAAACGTCTCGAACGCTGTATCGCCTGGACAATTATACGCTACACGGTGGGCAGGAAGCAACTTTAAATCGCACAAAAACTGAAGGCGGCGATGTATTTGTACTTGAAAATAGATTAAAAATCAGTGTGAATTGAAATCCTAGCTGCTCCTGTTTGTAAGGTATTCAAATTTTTCGTTTTTTATAGCAAGAATTTGTGATATATACAATATTTAAGAATCCCGATGGTTAAAAACTTTTTTTATGCCAAATTTTGAATAAATAATGAATTAAATTATGAAGAATATATATTGTATCTATTTAGTATAAAATATCCAAAGAATATAAGTCTAGGCATATCATTGTGTGTGAAATACCACTCATTCACATGCGTCTCTGGACGCCTCGGACATATTATACATACCCTTGCAAGTAAGTTTTTAGATGATTTTACACGTTTCCAAGGTGCACCACGTGGAGGTTATTTACATTCCACCTCTTTTATTTTTTTTATTTTTCTCATTTATTTTTTTTATTTATTTTTTTTAATTTTTATCATTTTTTAATAATTAAAGTTTTAGAATAATACAGAAGAAAAAATAAATGTTTGTAATTAAGGTCAATATTTTAAAATTATATGGTATAGTAAGCTCAAATGTAATTTTAGATGTGCTGAGATGAAAAAGTAGCTACTGCTTTTTTTAATCGTTTTGGGAAAGATTGATCTTCGATCAAATTTATTTTAAATATTTCCCAAAATTTTAACAAACTCTCTGTGAATCGCTTCCCCAGCTTGTTCAGACCATACTCCTACGCCATCCTTGTTCAAGAGCACAATTGCTTGGTTCAAATTATCTAGAATAACATAGATTTTAACGGTTTGTAAAACATCTGTGCTTTTTAAAGCAAGCTCATGAATATTTTTATCAAGTGGAGAAGAGACATGGATTATTTCCCAAACAAACTGCTATAATAATTGATATTTATATAAATATATTTGATGACACCTGCAATTAGAAAAAGAAAATCTACGATGCTAAAAAAAAGCTTATATATACTCGTATGTTTAAAATTTCACTTTTCCGATTGTGGATAGTAAAGCGCCATTTAACTACCATCAATATAACTATATTTTCTTGGCGATAAATTATATAATACGTACGGTAGAATAACTAATTTTCTAATTAAAAAAAAAAACTTGCGCGCACGCACGTGTGTGTATACATGTCAAAAATTGATCTTTCATATTTAAGTTATTATTTATTCAAAATTCATTACCTACTTATACAAAATTTAAGACATTATCTATTCAAAATTCCATAAGAATGTTTTTAACCATCGTAATTCTTACCTCTTGTGATATTTCATAAAATTTTCCTATAAAAAAAAAACAAAAATTAGAATATCTTACAAACAGGAGCAGCTAGGATTTCAATTTAAACTGCTTTTGACTCTATTTTCAAGTACAAATATATCGCATCTTTCAGTTTTTGTCGTCATTTTTGTGCGATTTAAAGTTGCTTCCTGCCCACCGTGGCTATTGAAGTTCTGTTTGTTAAAACGAAAACACCCTATATACAACTTAAAGGATTTTTTTCCTGAAATCTATAAATTTTTTAATATGTTTACAACTAACTATATACAAACTTTTTCAGTGATATCGTTTCTATTTTTACTATCGCATATATATCCCCAAAGTTTGTTCCATAAATTGTGAATCTGCAAAAAATATCGTACTGCAGGAAGAGACTATGGGGCCAAATAAATTAAGATGTCGCAAGGATTTGGATTTGTAGGAGGGCGCACTAATTAGTGTATAATCCGAATAAGCAGCTTAGGGGTTGGCAGAATGTCCAACGAGAGGACCGCGCACTAAAGACTCACATAAATCAAAAACCCGCTCTCCTCCGCCAATTACGGGGCAATATTTAAATACAATTTCATTAAATTAAAAGCCCCGAACCATTGCGAGTGCATTTCCAAGGGGCCTTGGGGAGAAGTCGCACTCGTGCTCACCCGATTGGCAAATATAAATTGCGATTCGCATTGATTCGGAATTTTATAATTACAATGACGTTTGCATAAAACATGTCCTAACGACCATTTCAATTAATTGTCGCTGAATTACAAGTGAGAAGCAATCATTTTAGATGTCATTATAAGAATTATATCAAAAAAAAAAACGGACTTGTACATTTTCATCATTGTATCGTTTGAAAAAGTATGACTTGCTCAAACGCAAATAATTTTAAGGTATTAAAAACATCCTTGAACTATTACTTTATATTAAGGACTTGGAACCTCTTGGGAACTTGTTTTTTATATATTATGTAAATAAATTATTAATTATTGTGTCGTCAGTGCTGTTAACAGTCGCTAACCGTTTAAAAAATATATTGTTTTTTTCACTTTACGAAGTGAAATAGCAAAAATTAAAAAATATCTACTAACGTCTGTTAATGACGTTGGTAATTTATCTCCACTTGAAGTGCTTTTGGTAGTTTGGCTTAATTTTTATAATTTAAAATAAATGTGAAGAACAAATATTGACAAAGTATTTGATCAAAGGCGGAACTTCTAAGTTCATAAGAAGGTCCCAATGTTTGATAAGACTAAAATTTAAATCAATTTTGCTTATAAACGATGCTACATACAATACAACACAATAGTATAGTAAAATAGAAATATAATATAAAATTCTCTAAATGAAAATTTTTTGATTAAACAATGAAAATATTCATTTATACAAAAGAATTAAAGCAACAAAGGATCGCAGTGAATCCATTGAGTATATTTTCACTAAAGTGAAAGGAACGTGTTGTCTTTATGTTTTCGTAATTTTCATTTCCAAAACGAGCCATTTTTTAATTTAAAAAAACGCGTGAAATGCGATTAAATTATATATATTTTCACTCAATATTGGGCATTTTGATCATTTTACTCATGTGTGATTATATTTAAGCTAAAACTGAGTACTTTGACTCAAATATAGGTACCCTACTTAAATAAATTCTTCACGTAAACTCGTATTTGGTGGACTTGTACCCAAATCAGAGTAAATTTCCTCATTACTAAGCGATCCCACCCTGTTTTATATCCAGATGCATTGTCTTTGTCTGTTCCCATCGTCCCATTAGGTTATCTCGTGGCATGGTGTTTGGCAGTATGGCGTATGGTGTGCTTTAGAGTTGGACAAGTATCGGTTTATCTGGTTATTCAAGTGAAAATTTTACACCTGTCATTTTAAGCCAATTACATACTGTAATTTCGACAGTTGCCCATGGCAACTTTCAAATTTTTCGGATTTTTTTTCCTCCTGCAAACAGGAGGCAAACAAATTTAATAAGTGGAAATTTTTTTTTGACAGCTATCATATGGTTCAAAAATTAGTACCTATCCAGAATTTTGCTTTGTAATGTTTTTATTTATTTTAAAATAATAAATACATAGATACAAATAATTATTTACCAAATATTTGTTCCGAGATTATATTAACGCTAAATATTTTTGAAATTGTGGCTGGAACTTTTCTCGTCGCAACGGAGTAACGATGAGCATAATTATTACCTTTATTTTTCATTTCCATCAGATGTCTGCGTTTCATAAAATATATGTAATAATTTGATGAAATTTTGTTCTGCTGAGCCCTGGTTTTATGTAAAAAAGATAGGATAGCTGCGAAAAGGTTTTCTTGATGCGGACTGATTCCAGTTTTTTTCAGTAAATATGGCAAATACTTTAAATTTTTATGTGACATAAGAATGTTCCCTATTTTGGTGCAAGAATTACATATACTATAAGCTTTTAAATTAGTTTTTGGTTGTTCACTGCCATGATTTAATTGTAAACAATTAGAAGCTAGAGAAAATTACTGTCAACGTGACGTATAGCGAAGACGATTTTGACATCATAAGCCTAAGTCTGCTTGATTGTAGTTATGATTTTTTAAGAATCATTGATATATGTATTGCCATAGACATCGGTTTTCCACAAAAACTTACTTTCCTTCTATTGATTTTTTAAGAATCATTGATATATGTATTGTCATAGACATCGGTTTTCCACAATAACTTACTTTTCTTCTATTTTAGTAATACTTACTAAGTGAATTGTACTGCAAAGATAAATATTTGAATTTAAAAATTAAATGCCTTTTTTATTACTAAATTGAAAGAAATGTGTTTTTTTATGTTTTAATAAGAATAAACTGCCATAAGCATCGCTTTTCTACAAAAACTTACTTTCCTTCTATTTTAGTAATACTAAGTGAAATATATTGCAAAGGTGAATATTTGAATTCACCAATTAAATGTCATTTATTACTAAAGTGAAAGGAACGTGTTGTTTTTATGTTTTCGTAATTTTCATTTCCAAAACGATCCATTTTTTAATTTAAAAAAACGAGTGAAATGCGATTAAATTATGTGACGTTTGAGAAGAAAAAAATAAGTCATGTACCACAAAGCAATGTCTACCTGTCAAGCCAACTTTATTTTGGAGAAATAAGTTTCATAACGAAACATGTCAATTTTTTAAATAAATTTTTGTTGTAAAATTTTCTTACCGAATCCCCCACGTCCTTGAATTAATGTCCGGAAATTTTTCCTCAATCACGCATTTTTCTAGAAAATTTTCAAAAAATGTGTTCCTTCGGAAAAACTTCCGGAAATAATTCAAGCACTAGGGAGATTATAAGTGAAAAATATATTTAAATGCACTGATTCAATTACAATAATTAAAGACAATATATTAAGTATCGATTAATATTTGATTAAATAAACGGATAGTTAATTTGTAATGTATAATTACGTACTTGTAACGTATAGCATAGTTTATGGCAATTTATTTATCCCATCAGTGAATCAATCGAGACCATAATTATTTATTGTTTTAAAATAAATCTGTATTGAAACCACCATGACTGTTTAGTAGTTTATGACAATGATATTTAAATTAAAGTTTTAAGAAAATATAAAGTGGTGCAAAACTATTCCAAAGGTTAATAAATAGGAAGCATTTATTAAGAAAATTGTACACATTAGTAAACCTACTTTCAAATCACATGGCTTTTATCCAAGAGTTATACAAATTCAATAAATTACAAAAAAGTTATTACAAAATACCGATTTTCATCTCTTAATTTCAAAACGTAAATTTTTGATTTGAAACATTATTTTTACAATATTTCTCCTAATTTGAAAGTTCATCATTTACAGAAGCGTCTAATTAATTTCAGCACTGTATATCCTAATTAGTCATTTATGAGTTATTTATTTTTGCACTCAATACTTAATTAATGAAAAACCAAGTCTGAATAAAAAATGACTCAATAATAGTTAAATTTAAATCTATTAAAAATAGTCAAATTGGTTTTATATACTCAGAATTCAGTTAAAAGTCACTCAATTGATAGTTAGCAGTAACTCGGATCTGAGTAAAACTCACTCATTTCTGATGCAATAGTTTCACTCATAATATTTTAGTTATACTCATAGAGTGAATATTTCACTCATTCGGGTGTGGACAGAAATTGATACATTATTGAGTAAAATTGAGTGAAATTTGAGTGAAATTTGTTTACAGTGTAAGGAGCTATAGACTCATAAGTGGTGTGTTATGTTCTTTCAATTTTTTCTTTTATTTTTAATCATAGAATCATAAGTTGGTAAAATATTGCAAGCTAATTTTGGTTTCTTTAATAAATTCCTTCATCTTCATGTATCACGTACTAAAAGTTAGAAATGTAAGCGTTTTGTTGCTAAAATAACTTTTATTTACTTCAATAAATAAAATAATATTCTGTTAATTAATGTAATAATTTACCAAAAAAAATCCGCTACAGTTTATATTCATTAAAATAATTAACTTTCAAACAGATACCTCATATTAGGATTTTTATTGACCTTCAAAACAATCCATTCAATAAGAATGACAGTAATTAACAATTATGAAACATCAATTTTACTTTAATTTTTATGTAATTAAGTTCTGTAAATCTGGGCCCACAATATTCAGGGGTATCAAAATTCTGAAATTGATAGTGATACTGATCTTCCATATCGCCACCAGTGGTTGATATATTTATGAATTTTTACCTATAATTAGTTAAATCATTTTCCCAAGTTTCAGTTTGAGTCAAATATACTCACAGATTTAGACTTTTTTGTTTTTCAACAACCCATGTCAAAAAAAGTATTCCACGATCCAGTTCTTATAAACCTTATTTAATATCACTATCTTTGTCACCTAGTGAAGTTCCTTGAATAAAACATAACACCCTGTATATTATTCGATTTTTTTATACAAAAAATACAGAGAATGAAAATATTAGTTAAGGTCTCAAAAGTGGTATTAATTATTGCAAACTGGTAATAAACTATAAGTGGATTAACAGAACAAGCCTTTCTGAATGAAAAACAACAATAAATGTAGGATTTAATCCTATAATTTTATAGGCCTTCTCGGGACAAATTGAAGATTATAGAATTCTACGAACTGGCTTCGACCATTCCGCACACTTATAAACATTATATTATAACCTTTTTAGTAATAAAATGTCTGTGCAAATTTGAAAGTCAAATATGAGTATTGTTGGGATAAATATTGCTTTTGACTTTATAAAGGTGCCAAATTCAAATGCCTCCTTTTATAGGTTGAGCTTTGGGCACAAAAATAAAAAATATTAAGTTTAAGCCGGTGGAAATATTTAATCTAAAATTTAATGAGGATTTGTTTTAAATTTGTCTGATACTACATAATCTTCAGGTTACCTAAATTGAATTCTTGATCTGAAGATGTTTCGTTAAAATAAAATGCAAAACTGATTATTGATTTAAAGGGCGTTTTAATGCTTAGTAAACTTGCAAAAATATTATTTTCAGCTGTACTTTTGTTAAGAATATATTCAATTGTTGTAATATTTCTTTAGTTGATTGATACGTGGAGATGATTATTGTAGACCTTTTCAGTTAACCCAAAGGAACGATCCGCCCCTTATTGTGCTTCAAAGAACAAGACAAAGTGTACAATGTACATAGACCCTATAACTTCACGGAATCCTGAATTACGCTGAAATTGGTGCCATAAGAAGGCTGAGCGGCACCTAGTTTTATTAGGAGTTAATTACCTCAGTCTAAAATGTAAAATTTATTGCAGAAAAGTCAAAAGACGCCATAAAATGGTTTATTGTTGACTGGTTGAGTTCAATGACGTCTACCTCTAATAAAACAATAAACCACAACGGTACCTACATTTATTTAAATTTCTTTAGTAACTCAGTAGACAGATGTCAGGTGTCAAAAAAATTCAAGCTGACATAATAGAACATGGTAGTTAATAGAAAAATATTTTTAATATAAACCTATTAAATAGTGATTTATATTTTGTTATGTTTCCTAAATCGTTCATATCTAAATGTGTATTCATATTCAGCCCCAGATTTTTTAATAATGTAGCATCTCAAGTTAAAAGAAATTGGTAATATTTCTGGAGAAATTCATCATTTTAGTAGTAAATAGTATCTAATGTTTCTTTATGAACAAATGAGGCTAGTTGTCATGGTAAAAGCTAAATAAAGAAGAATAAATTTGACATACTCATCAGCGTACTTGGGTAACAAATGTTAAAAACTATGTTTGTAATATTAAAATTACAATGTTTAGTCAAAACTTCAAATTAATATATCTAATGATTTCCTGTTTGATATCTGTTTTAGTTTGCAAATATTTTGTTTCCAAGACAGATTTTAAATGTATAAAGTAACATAATAATTTTTAGTTTTATAATTATTGTCTAATGTTCTTAGTTACTGTAGTTCTTAGTATCAAATTTTTATAATAATTCAGCTTTACATTCAATTTTTTGTTAGCTGCAGTTTCATAGGATTGTTTAACTCTTTATTAATTAATTAGTAATTAGTTATGATTTAATTTTATTTAGAAATAAATTTGAATACTGTGTCCCACTAAATAACACAAAAATCAATAAATTTTTTAGAATTATTTTTAAGTATAGACAGTCTAAATTTCGTTCTGGATTTTACCTAAAAAGATTTTTTGTATACAGAGACCTAAGAAAGATTCTTCTGTAACTCTGTAACTGTAAAATTTATAAAAAAGTGGTTTTAATAAAAGTTGCCTGGAATCATGTGGGCCATAAAGAAAACATTTTTAGCTTTACAGGGTGTTCCATTTTTTGTTCCAGAAAAATCAGGTTCTTTTCCAAAGTCCGAAAAAGTAGCTGTGTAACAGCGTCAAGAAGGCCTTGCCTTTTAGGATTTTACAAAAGCACAGCACAACACATCCTTATCGCATCCAATTACACCAAGAGTTACTAAAAGCAGACTTTCAGTGGAGACTGGAGTTTTGTCAGTGGGCAATCGAGATGTTAAATCAAGATGATGATTTTTTTAAACGGGTCATGTTTTCCGATTAGGCTACTTTTCATAAAAATGGTTTCGTTAATAGTCATACTTGCCATTATTATGACACAGTAAATCCTCACCAATTCCGGAGAACTCATAGCCAACGATAGTATTTGAACGTGTGGGGAGCAATTTTGGGATCCCATGTCATTGGACCATTCTTATCTGACCAGCAACTGGAGCAGTTTATTTAAACTTTTTAACAAACACTGTAGAAGATTTGTTAGGCGACATTCCTTTAGCTACACTTCGAAGAATGTGGATGCAACATGATGGTGCTCCATCTCACAATACCTGTAAGGCCCCCACAGACACACGTTCTTTTTGGCAGTTTTACCCGTACAGTTTTATCTGTACGGGTAAATACGAACAACGGTAACAGCCACACACTAGACGTGTTATTTTGTTTAGTTTTTTGAAATCGTGGGGCTTATATATCTCGTCACTCCCTGAACCAGATTTTTTAGATTGCAGGACCTTTTTTAATTCTTTTCTAAAGCAACCACAGATAATCAATTTTCTTTTATTACGGTTGCTTTCGTTGCAACTTCCTTTAATTTAATCACCATATCTTGGTAGGCTTTATTTTTTTATCCCTATCGGAATAGTCCGAAGATTTAACTTTCCAAAGGCATGGATAGCTTCTGTAGAGTTCTATAAACTCGATTACAAATTGTTTGTAAAAATTTCTTAGATCTGTCATTTTTAAAGTGAAGTCGCAAAATACAAAAAATGCACTGCAAAAGACTTCTAGCACTTCACTGAAAAAAAAACGTCCTTTTTAACCGCGTCGTCACACACACGCACCAACTTGAACGAACACGTTCAAAACGGACNAATAGTCATACTTGCCATTATTATGACACAGTAAATCCTCACCAATTCCGGAGAACTCATAGCCAACGATAGTATTTGAACGTGTGGGGAGCAATTTTGGGATCCCATGTCATTGGACCATTCTTATCTGACCAGCAACTGGAGCAGTTTATTTAAACTTTTTAACAAACACTGTAGAAGATTTGTTAGGCGACATTCCTTTAGCTACACTTCGAAGAATGTGGATGCAACATGATGGTGCTCCATCTCACAATACCTGTAAGGCCCCCACAGACACACGTTCTTTTTGGCAGTTTTACCCGTACAGTTTTATCTGTACGGGTAAACACGAACAACGGTAACAGCCACACACTAGACGTGTTATTTTGTTCAGTTTTTTTGAAATCGTGGGGCTTATATATCTCGTCACTCCCTGAACCAGATTTTTTAGATTGCAGGACCTTTTTTAATTGTTTTCTAAAGCAACCACAGAGAATCAATTTTCTTTTATTACGGTTGCTTTCGTTGCAACTTCCTTTAATTTAATCACCATATCTTGGTAGGAATTATTTTTTTATCCCTATCGGAATAGTCCGAAGATTTAACTTTCCAAAGGCATGGATAGCTTCTGTAGAGTTCTATAAACTCGATTACAAATAGTTTGTTAAAATTTCTTAGATCTGTCATTTTTAAAGTGAAGTCGCAAAATACAAAAAATGCACTGCAAAAGACTTCTAGCACTTCACTGAAAAAAAAACGTCCTTTTTAACCGCGTCGTCACACACACGCACCAACTTGAACGAACACGTTCAAAACTGACAGTTTTAATCAAGCTGGGACAGATATTTTAAAACGCGGGGAAGAACGACGGTTTTTAGCCACACACCGGCAGTCAAAAAGAACGTGTGTCTGTGGGGGCCTTACCGCTGCGGTTCGTCAGTTTTTACACGAAATTTTTTACACGGATTGGGTGCGGAGAATCAGTGAGTTGGCCTTCAAGGTGTCCAGATATGACAATTTGCTACTTTTTTTTATGGGGATTTATAAAAAGCAAAGTTTACGTTACACCACCAACTACCGCAGAAGATATGTGGCAGCGTATTACTATAGCATTTCAAGAAATTACGCCAGACATGCTGACTAATGTTGAACAGTCTTTTAAAAACCGAATTCGTTTGTGTATTAATCAAAATGGAGCACACTTCGAGCAATTGATGTAAATCAGCTGTCTGAATATTCTTCTCCTTGTAGTGTTCCGCGTTCCAGTTTGCTTCGTTTTGTGTTTTAGTTGTTGAATCTTTCTGGATTTAAGACCTATTCTAAAAAACAAGCAATGGATCTAAGTCGTACCGTTTCTGTGTTAATAAGTGAACAAATGTCACTTGAAACCTGAAATACGCAAATCAAAAAGAGACCCCACTTGATGTACATAGAATGAGATGCAGCTGAATGTACGAACGAAATGGTCTCGGTTCCCTATTCTATAACTTTGATAGTGCGCATCCTACTCTCAAGGCTCAAATGAGATTGGTTTACCGTAATTTTGTAATTTGCAATATACTTATGAAATATCTCCGAAACTAAATATAACAAAATTTGTTCAAACACGAAAAAAGAAAAACCTAAATAAAATAATGAATTTCATAAGTTGAAAGTTCTTAATCACGGGTATCTTGATTTTTTGTAATGGAAAGACTAAATTCGTACTCGTATGACATAGAGTTGCAAAATTTCATTTCCTTTCGATCTTACTATGTTGGAGTCTATTTCTTTCAGTTTATAATTAAATTTCGTTAAAATTAAAAATTATTAAAACAATAACATCAATATTGCATTAAAACACAATCGACTTGGTGTAAATTTTTACGAGATTTTATTTAATCAATCAGCAATCGCATTATCTCGAGCGTAGACGTAACAGTTTGTCATTGTTCATGGTAAACAAGTAATTAATATTCGTGACTTAGGGGTTGACAGTACCAACCGTGCAATGTTGGTTGCCTAAACTTGTCGGTCACGTGGCTTGCAATCATTTATGAAAACTCGTATTAATTTCGTAAGTAATTTGCGTTTTTCAGATTTTTTTAAACATGCCCCTAATAATATCGATTGTAAAACTATTAAATAGTTTAGAGATTAAATATTTTCGACGACTTTTGTATATCTAGTTAGTGTGATTTAGATTAAACTGTATTTCTGGGCAAGAAATAAGCAATTAGATTACATCTAAAGTCTAATCAGACGCTTAATAAACTTCTGGCTAATTTGATGGCCTCTTACACCTATGGAGGTCGAATCCGTTATGGTTAAACAACAACAATAAAGCTTACAGTTTATAGGTACCTAAATTATTCCTCCCAGTAATGGTAACGCGTTTCCTATTTAATAACAGCTAATCACGTCCTGTAACATTTTAATTTTCTTCGGCGCGATAATTTACAATGTACTTTATGAAGAAAGGCCTGTCTCGCTGCGACCACTTAAATATTATCGCTTAATTATCGTTACTCCTCAAGACGTTTTATTAATGCGGTCGAATAAATCTCGTCAGCTTACAGCTTTTTGGTTTAAGTCTTTTATATATATGTTCTCAAGTTTGACCACAAGTCCAGGCTGCGCTTTTTACGTCTTAGTTATGATCCAATATATTATGACAATCCCGCAGAGACTGGAATCATTTTCTACCGATGAAATACATTACTAATAATAACGTAACGTAAGGTATAATCAATTATTTGGTACCTTGGTTTTAGTGAATTCCTTAATTCTACGAATATTCGCAGTGAACGATCATATATCATGTATGAATAATTATGTAAAAATTTTAATAGTAAAGAGACCACGTAGTAGCGGTTCGTGACTTTCTTTATTGGGTATGCTGCACAAATGAACATTTTTCCCTTGTAACATGAACGTGAACATACATTAGATGTACCAGTGGTATTGGACTTAAAGCTCGCCGTTTGTAGCAGCAATGAATAGAAGAAATTAAAGCCCAATTTGCGATACTTGAAAAAGCACTTAATGCATTCTTAAGATAGACTTGTAAGGGAAGTTGTTTGAATACCTTCTATAATGACGTATTTTTCATTAAATAAAAATTTTAAAGCTCTTAATTATTTACACTTTCTTTAAATATAAGAATGTTCTCTACGAAGAACGTCTCTTGTATATTCTTCTTATTATCATCTAGTGATTTTGTCATACAGGCCATTGAATGAAACTCCAAAGAGAAAATGTTTACACCCGCAGCAAACAACATTTTTTAACCAAAAGAATCTTTTATCTGTAGAATTCTATATATCAGATAATGTGATTGTAGCAGTATAACTAATTTAGTAACTTTTAAAAATAGCAATGATTTCCAACTAAATTGATGCCTTGTTCAATCATTTTTAATAAATAGAAACTTAAAGTTGAAAATTAGTTGAACATCTGAAATATATGGACATTGTTCCAACTCGCTTGGACAAATGGAGATTGATTCAATGAAAGTTCTCAGATCAATGAACATTTGATGGGGTATATGAAAAATCGTTTCAGCTTGGTTGAAAAACTGATGATTAACACAGTGAAGATTAACTGAAGCAGAACATTTGCAACTAAAAGACAACAGGAGATTTTCTATAGCGAATTTTAGTTATTACAGACTGTTATATAGATACAGCAAATAGTTTTCAATTCTTCAGTAGACTCAGGATACAAAGATAGTTGAACAGATTGAAATTGGAAGTTAGTTGAATATATGTTGAAGCATGTGAACACTGTTCCATGTTTATTGGAAAACTGAAGGTTGAAGCAATTGACGTTGAATACTTATAATTAAGAGATAGTTGAACATACATTGAAACATGTCAGCATCGTTTCAAAGTATTGAACAGTTGAGCAGATGAAGTAATGAACATTAGAAGTGATTACTGCGATTATTAGTCAAATTCAACGAGTTTGCTGTGTGTGAATTATAACAATGGACAGAGAATTATATGTCCACATTTTTCGAACTATGCCAATGATATAACTGGACCTGACCTGGAGTCGAAAGAAAGATCAAAATAAAAAAAGAATATATACGCATTATACAAATAAAAGTGAGATTACGGTCGCTAACTATTTTAAAGTATTAAAAAATTTGTTCCGCTGTTAATACTTTATACAGGGTTAGTCAAAAGTATGGAAACCCCCAAAAATCTCTCTGAACTGACACTGAGCATTTACTTTGACCTCAAGGTCAACGTTACCATCGAATGCGCCATGAAAAATGTTGAGACTTTTGTCCCTACCATATATCCCAAAAATTCTTTCCCGCTGAGATTTTTGGAGGATTCCATACTTTTGACTAACCCTGTATAATGTGCTGTAAGAACGCATATTGTTTTAGAAAGATAAAAAAAACTTCCATTAATTTCTGGAACTATGGTTGTGAAGTTTCTAGATAGTTTGAACTACATTTTTAGTAAAGGCATGTTTACATAAGTGCTGATTATAGGCTATTGATTATATCCAAGAAAACAGGGTTAAAAGGAACTATAACGGTCAAGCAATTTTATTGCATGAATCGTTCAAAGGGTCTTTTTAGATGAAGAAACCGCGGAGTGCTATTAAATTAGAGGGTGGAAAATGAGGATACGCCTCTTTCAGTTTTTTAATTGTTGCTTTGAATCTCTTTTTTTTTTTAGTAGAACAAGAAGACAAAGAAAGTTGCTGTACAGAAAAACTAGATGAGATTCCCTTCAAAAGTTTTTGAACCGGTGAAATTTAAATATTTTTTAGATCTCGTCGTTTTTAACACAAATTAGTCAAAAAAGTAAAAAAAAAACAAAAAATCTTATTCTTTGCTTTTTTTAAAAAATTATTTATTAACGATTTTTTGCATACAATTTTTCTTTTAAATTTTTTAAATAAGCCAATTCGATGGGAAATTTAATTTACTACAAAATTCTTCCTATACCGAAATTTTGCTTCGTTTTCATACTATATTTTTCAAAAAACCGCAAAAGTGCATTTTCACCCCTATCTTCAATTTCAACCCTCTAACTTAATAACACCCCGAGGTTTTTTCATTTTTAATGACCCTTCGAACAAGTTATGTGATGAAAATCCTTGAACGAATCCTTCCTTTTTTGCAAAAAATTAGAATTAAAACGTATAAGGGTAAATGCGACGAAAAACGAAAAATTGGCTAAGTTTGGCCATATGTGAGTAAATTCTCATCCAAAAATACTGTACAACCTCTTTTTTTGAAGTAAATTTTATCTACTTTTTTAGGACGCAATGCCTATACCTATCTTTACTCAAAAAAACTAGACAAAAAAGTAAAAAAAAAATAAAAAAATCGAATTCTTTGTTTTTTTTTCAAATTGTTTATTAACGATTTTTTGCATGAAATTTGCCTTTTAAATTTTTTAAATAAGCCATTTAGATGGAAAATTCAATTCTCTATCTTTTTTTTCCTATGAACTATAGCAATATTTGGTTCGTTTTCGAGCTACAATTAAAAAAACTTAAAGGGGTGCATTTTCACCCCTATCTCCAATTTCCACCCTCTAATTTAATGGCATTCCGCGGTTTTTTCATCTAAAATGACCATTTGAACGATTCATGTAATAAAATATCTTGAACGTCATACATAGTTCCTTTTAAAAACATATAATCAATAGCCTATTAATCGATTGAAGATTTAAAGTTTTTCGGTTTTGTCATGCCGTGGCCTGTGTACATGATCCGAGCCAGTTATAGAATTACTTTCCACTTCCCTAACCTTAGCTAGGAGTCTTTAATCAACCCTGTTGGTCTCAGTCTAGACTCTGTGGAGGCGAACCCACTATTAGAACCCCTCCTCAGGTGATCCTTTGATCTTGAAACCACTGTTCCATTTGAAGATTATTTTCAAAACCTCATTTACATTAAAATACTACTGTTCCTATTCTAACATGCTTAAATTGTATTGTTTTTTCAAGGAGTTGTTAATCAATAGATATTTAGTCAAAATTAAATAATATGTCTTGTTTTCATTTCTTTCGACTGTAATTAGACTTAATTTCTAATACTTTCAAAAATTATTTTACGAAAATTTTGATTTCACTCATGATTATTTAATTTCTAGTGTTCAAAGTGCCAGTTTTTTCTGATTTTGTCCTTAGTAAAACACCCTGTCTAAAATATTGTCAATTAACAACTAGAAACGTTATTGAAAAGAATGCAAAATATTTGTAACATATGGCTAAGGAAAAATTAACATGTGTCTATCATCACGGCCATTTCCCCTAAAATACAGCAGATAATTCACACCTCCGTACCTGCAAATCGATTTCTGTCTGTCAACAATAGGTCGTTTTTCGCAATAACCCCCCAACAATAGCGGGAGCCTCCAATTTTTAAAGCATGCTGACAATACGCACATTGTTATATGTCCTCCTATTTAACGCAGATTTATAAAAAGTAGGAAATAATGTTCATTATCACCTGCGGTCATTTTTTTAATTGACCCGCCGTGACTTGCACTTGTTTTGTGTGCTTGTGGTCACACGGCCATATTGTGCAGTTTATTAAATGATACACTTTTTGCACGGACAGATGTTGGTAGGTATATTTTATTCAGTCACCAGGCTGCGCTTCCTTATTATTTTTTATTTAATGCCCGCAAAAAAAGGCATATGAAGCCAGTATGTAAAAGAATTTAAATTAATGTCATAAAAGTAGCTACCTGTAGTGGATCAGGAAAATTAGAAGGAAATCCATGACACTCTTGATTGTGGAAATTTTTTTGTTTGAGTTACATGAAGAAGATATCTGAAGCAAAGCAAGAGAATTGGTTACAAATTGGTGTAAGCAATTCTGTTATACAGGGTGTCTACGGTTTTATGATTTTATTTTCAAGGGATGCTTAAACACTCATTAACCTTAAAATGTCTTATCAAAAGTTGCATAATAAGAGAGATATTATTGTTAGAATTTTTTTTAGTTCTTATATTTTTATATTTAACGGGTGATTAGGCGCTTTAAAAAAAGTTATTAATGCTAAAACGATTCATCAACATCTTAAATAAAATCTAAATTCATACGATAGGTTATTAGTGAATTTTTTATTAAGTGGGCTGATGTCAGTAACTATTCTCATCTGTCAAGCTGCTTCATCAGTTGTCACTGCACTGTTGGATTGATATAAATTCTTCCGAATAAATCCTAATAAGGAAAGTAAATAAGTGGATTGGTCGAGCTGGTCCTGTTTCATGGCCTCCTCGGTCACCCGACCTTAACCCTCTTGATTTCTACTTATGAGGAGTTATGAAGAACATACTATACACCAACAAAATAATGGATTTAGATGATCGTAACCGCGTTGAGGCAGCTGCTACTACAATTCGACGGTAAGACGAAGGCCTAGTAAATTATGTCAATACGTCGAGCGAGACATTGCGTTCAACAACACGGCTTTATCTTTGAACGCCTACTGTAAAGTGAATTCCATGAATAAGATAAAAAAATTGTTTAATCACCCTTTAAAAATAAAAAAATTAAAAAAAATTTAACACTAATATCTCTTTCATTATGAAACTTTTATTAATAAATAACAAATAAAAAAATTGTTTCATTTACTATGCTTAATCACCCCTTAAAAATAAAAAAAAACTAAAAAAAAATACATTAATTATCGGTCTTATTATGCAATTTTTGTTAAGACATTTTAAGGTTAATGACATTTTTTTAAGATGTTTAATCACCCCTTGAAAATTAAATCACAAGATCGTAAACACCTTGTTTATGTTTTTATTTACCTACTGAATTTGGCAATATTACAAATTCGGCAAAATCGTCGTATTACCTAAAATAGAATTTTAAACTGAGATTTTCGGTAAAAGGATACACTATACCTACCAATTTTCAACAAGTATACCTTTTCTATGTAGAATTGTCCAGGAAATTTAAAAATAAATCCCAAATGATTATTAGGTCATTAGCGTAGAAGTAGGGACAAAAAAATTTGATACCAAAGATGAGATACCTTAAAGTACAAAAAAGTTATATCGTTTTTAACACATTCAATCTACTGCAGCTAGCACCCTCTATGAATTGTAACCAAAATGTGAACAGATTTTAATTCATCTACTCAAAGAACTCCAATCCCCAAAATTTTGTGAGGATATTAACATTTGTTAAGGAGTAAATAAATAAAAACTGAAATAATATTTTAAATTTAACACCCTGTATCTCTTTAACTATCAACTTTTGGACTAAGGTAAGTTCGGCTAAATCGCAATATTTATGCTTGGGGAATCTACCCATGAATTTTGGCCCATTACCTCGGGACCACCCTGTATACCTATCATTTTAAAAAGTTAAAAGAACAATTTAATTACTGTAGGCAAAATACTATGCACAAAACTATATGCACAAATTCTGGGAGGGGCACAAATCAATAAAATATTTTACCTTCATTTTGTTCAGTCAATAGAAGACATGAATATTGAATATCAAATAAAAGCAAATAAGTTTTGCGAAAAACACCAAGACATGTTGATTTGTATTTCTTAAGAAAATTGTATTCAATAGTTTTACAATTGTTTCTAAATTATAACACCATCTTTTTTTAATTTTACAGAGGAATCTTTTTAATATTTGAAAAAAAAAATCATTAATTAACAGTGTCATAGAATTTGTTAATTGCCTTACACCTTAATGTTTTCAAAATTTAACATCCAGTAAAATAATTAAATACGTTTAAAATATCTGACCCAGTAGGGTAGTCAGTCTAACAGTTATTTTCTATATCAGCCTTTACCTACATTATTTTTGTTTTGTGTTTACCAATTATCACAATTGTTTTTGTATACCCTGTCACTTTTAGCGTACAGGTAAATAACCAGCTATGGTTCCTTTAACTTTATGGCTTTTAAAAACACGTTTTAACGAAAAACTTGTCTACCAATTTGTAAACATTATTATGGTAATCATATCCAAACTACCCAGTGGCTACTGCACAACTTTTGTTTGCATGTTAATTACTGTTGGGCGCCTGACAGCGACTCCTATACTGTGACATTTGATTATTGTTTAGCACTTAACTAGCCTCATGTTTCACACGTAAGCCTTAACACAATCATCACCAGCTAGCGAAAAATCCTAAATAAATGAGTTTTGTCTAAAAGGTCTCTCTTGAGGCAGTTTACAGGACCCATAACCCTCTAACTTGTCTGTATATAGTACGACAAATTGTCAAAACTACAAAAAAAGAGAAAATTTTCGTAAAATGTATACTCTCATTATAAAAAGAGTGAAAATTAATTTCAGCAGTAATCCCTAAACGGAATTTTGATTAAATTACATTACCCCCAATTTTTTTGCATATATTTTTTGGACACCCTGTATATAGCGGTCTTTCAGCATTCCACCTACAAAATTGTGCCATCTAGGCAAAATTATGAAATTAAAAAAATTACGTTAACGTACCTACGTCCCCAAATACTTCGTTATTTGTATATAGGGTGGAAACATAATAGTTATTAGTTGTTTTAGTTATTTATAGATAGATACGTTGGCTCATATACATATTTTTCTTGTTTCTGATTAAAGAATTAAGTGTAAATTTTGTATCACCCTGTATACTTCAAGTTAACGGATACATAGAGTTATAGTTTTCTCTGTAGAAAGCTCACATTGTAATATTTCTATTAAAGTCCTGTTAAAAATTGGTGCAATTTCTGTTGCACTTCAAATTAACTGAAAAGTTCTTCTCACGTCATATAACCAGCGATTTAAATTTCAATATGCTAGAAAAACGAATTTAAAACGATGTATTTTAAGTGGTACGTACAAATTTATTAAGTTGTTATAAAGAATGATTTTAATGACATACAGCCAAAAAAGAAATCTACAGGGTGTTCTCAAAGGAAACCTTTCCGCGTACAAGCGACATGCTGCGGCTGCATTTTANTTTAAGTGGTACGTACAAATTTATTAAGTTGTTATAAAGAATGATTTTAATGACATACAGCCACAAAAGAAATCTACAGGGTGTTCTCAAAGGAAACCTTTCCGCGTACAAGCGACATGCTGCGGCTGCATTTTGTTGACACTCCCCTTAAGTTAAGTCCACTAGTTCATTGTTTTCAAACACATGTGCCATTTTTATTGCACAAAACACGCAGAAATCGAAAATAATATCACGCACTACTGTACGAATTACACAGGTCAACATTCCCGAAGGATTTTGGTGCGCTGAATCCAAATCTAGCCGCAGAATTGCTCTATCACGTCAGGTTTTTGAGATATCCTAACCTAAAGTGTAAAAAACACTGTTTTTCGTCATATTTGAGGTTATGTAGTAATGCCATCTGTTCGTTTAAAAAAAATACATATAAGTTAAAAGTACAAGGCTCCCTCTTTCGAATGCCGTTGAGTTTGCTCAAATATCTTTTTTTTCGTTGAGATATCACATGTTGAAATTTTTAAGTCTATCAGTTTTTTAATATGCGAAAATCTACTAAGGATCAGTTAGACGTCCAACAGTTGATTACAGTTCAGAAACTTCATACTCAGAAACCTTCAATACATACGAACTCAAACTCACAAACTCCAAATCCACATACCCACAAACCCTAAACCCACTATCCTTAAACCCACAAACTCCAATTCCACAAAACCCGAACCTACTAACTCCAAGCTTACAAACCCCAAGCCCACCAACTCCAAACCCACAAACCGTATGGATATGAAGTTTCTGACTTGCAATCGACTACTTGATGTCTAAGGGATCCTTAGTAGATTTTCGCATATTAAGAAACTGAGGAACTTAAAAATTTCGACATGTGATATTTCAACGAAAAAAAAATATTTGAGCAAACTCAACGGCATTCGATGGAGGGAGCCTTGTACTTTTAGATTGAATGTATTAGTTTTTTGAAAAAGAATAGATACATAACCTCAAATATGACGAAAAACAGTATTTTTTGCACTTTTAGGTTAGGATATCTCAAAAACCTGACGTGATAGAGCAATTCTGCTGCCAGATTCGGATTCAGCGCACCTAAATCCTTCGGAAATATATATTCAAGTCTCTGCTTCCAAAAAAAAGTTAAATTTTATTGGTCTGTGTTATTTAGTACTGTCAAATCGAAAAACGTACTCAAAACCATGCAACTACAAAAAAAAGGACATAGGTACCCAGTATCAGTAGTAAACAAACAATTTATGTTTTTACAACGGAGTAGTCGAAAATGACAATAAATCAGGTTTGTATTATAAAGTTTTTAAATTTCAATTTTTTAAAATTATTGTTAATAATTGCTTTATTTGTATTTTATATAAACGATTTTTGGTAAACCGACTTTTTTATGAATTCTACCAGCTGTTAAAATAAATGACTCAACTTTGAGAACACCCTGTATATAAATAAATATTTAGACAAAGGTTGTGTTTAAGGTCGACTTAACACATAATGTGTAACATCTAGATTTGTTTCTCACATTAAAAAAATTTGGAATTTTACTTGCCTTAGGCAAAGTACAACTAATTATGCATAAAAACTGTTACGAAGAGTATGCTGCTTGTCGGTATCTTAATGCACAAACAAGAAAAATGATATATACACCATAAAAAAAATTCACTCAAATTCACTCAATTTTACTCGATAATGTATCAATTTCTGCCGACTGTGTGAAATTTTCACTCTATTAGTAAGAGTACAACTAAATTTTTCTGCTATCAAGTGAGTAACTTTCGACTCTATTCTGAGTATGTAAAAAAAATTAAAAGGACACTTGTCAAGCACTACACGTCTTACATCACGCCACGAGATGATCTAATGGGGACTATGGATATAGGCAAGACAACGCATGACAACCATGGAATGCGGTGGGATCGCTCAGTAATGAGGACATTTAGCTACAAGTGTATCAAATACGATTTTATTTGCAGAACTTGTACCTATATTTGAGTGAATGTACTTGGTTTTAGTTCAAATATTATCACAAATGAGCAAAATTATCAAAATGTTCAATATCCAGTGAAAATGTACTCATTATTTCCACTCAATGAATTCACTCCGTACCTTTGTTGCTTTCACTCACACCGATTTTTTTACAAACGACGTATTATGGAGGAAAACCCAGCTAATGAACTGGAATATTACCAATGCACCGAAAAATTACAGTGGATATAAAAAAAAACAAATTTTGTTTGTAAATATTCACTACTTTTTAAAACGACAAACAACGGATACAGAGTTAATACGTATTATTATTTCTGTAAATTATCAATAATAACATCACAAGAGATTGAAATTATTATTATTATTATTATTATTATTATTATTATTATTATTATT
>NW_019416263.1:558023-605150 GCF_000390285.2 Anoplophora glabripennis | reverse complement strand
TGTTGTTGTTGTTGTTGTTGTTGTTGTTGTTGTTGTTGTTGTTGTTGTTGTTGTTGTTGTTGTTGTTGTTGTTGTTGTTGTTGTTGTTGTTGTTATTTATTTATTTATTTATTAGCTTATTTATATTTTCTATTTATCCTGATACTCTGAAACGTGTCGCTCGTATCATCTAGCAAATTACAAAATACCAGACAGAAATCAAATGCCTTTCGGTTTGACAAATGCTACTTAGCTGAAGCCAACTTCACAAAAAGGTATTTACATTTATTTACATAATTCCATGTTGTAATTTGGGAATTTTACTGCCTGCAAAAGGCGTCCTCCAGGAAAACTGATTTAGGAGGTAGTACATCCAAGGAGAAAGCACAATAAGTAGTTAAAACTTATTTCACGACAAAAGCAGATAGCTTAAACCTATTACAGGGTTGTCTTACCGTGTCGCGCCCGTTGGGTCGAAGTTAGGCCTGTTAATGTTTATTGTTTGTTTCTCTGGAAATCTCTGCCAGTAATTTATTCAATAATGCCCGACAATTATGTTTTATTGCATCCATTTGATGCCTGAACCACCCTTGAAAGCGCTTGACATCGCAAGGCCCGAGGCCTTTGAAGAACCCTTTATTTCTCTGAGAACTTAGTAGTTTTTAAATGTCTATATAGTTAAATATTAATAAAACTTTGAAAAGAGGTGTTACCAGGTATTGTGCCCCTGCATTATTTATTAATTTTGAATTATTTTGAGCTGTGTTTTGAAAATATTATGTAACTAAATAAATACTGTTTAAGTAAATGAATAGCTCTTGTAATATTATTAATATTGCTGACAAATTGTTAAATTAAAGAAAATTATATCTTCACAACATGTAGGTACTCATATTATAAAAGTTATGAAAGTTAAATGTAACATGACGATTGATTGTAGAAATACAAGGTGTAACTTTAAGTAGGGGTCAGTTCTTTAAGGGCAATAGTCCCCTGAATGCGAATCTGAAATTCTTTTCTTTTTAATCAAATAAATAGTCCAGTTATAATTAGTTTTTTAAAATGCACTTTAATATTTGCGTACGCCGCTACTGTAATATTCCTGTATTACAAATACTTGAATTGCAGGCAACGTGCAGTGCATGTGATGGGGATAGTGCGGGTCAACGGTGACGAAGCGAAGGGGTCAGTTGTTGTTCTGCATTTGGAGACAGTACATCAAATTGTAAGTTTGAAAGTGATCATTGATCATTATTGATTACTGGTTGAATTTTTTGCTAGGTTACTTGTTAAGTACTGTTTGTGTGGCAAATACCCACTCAAGAAAAGTAACTCGCGGTAAATGATGTGGAATTGTGTAAGCGCCGCGACTAAGCACGCCGTTATTTGACGTTATACCAGCTTGTCCAGCGGCGAGCTACGAAAATTACTTAAATAAGCTTAAGAAAAATAAGCTTTGACGACGGAATTTGAAAAAATAAATTATTGATACTGTTTCTAAAGGTCAAAGGAAGCTTCGGTATAAATATGACCCCCATTCAAAGTTACACCCTGTATATTTATATTTAAAATAATTTAAATTTGTCTAAAAAAATAGATAAAAAGAACATAAAATGTTCCCTGAAAGTAATATTTATGACATTTCTTGGGCAGTTTTTCATTCGCTAAATGTTTTGCCTCACTACAAATAAGAAAAAAATTAAAGAAAATAGTAAATAAAACACTACCTAAAAATTGGCAGCTAGACGAAATAGCGAATCCGCGTATGAGAAAGGCGCGCGCGCGGCTCATAGCGCTTTATTAACAATTAAAAAACAAGGCTTTAGAATACTACGAGTCCCAAAAACTCTTCAGCATCTTATAGGGGGTTGTTTAAACTTTAATTTAGGTACCTGGCAACATCAAAAATAACAATTTTTAACCCGGAAATCCACCGTTGAAAATCGTCATTTTCGCATTTTTAGCAACTTAAATTGTTTATAACTTTAAATCTATCAATTTTAGAGGCATAGTGCATAGGGACTTTTTTGTTTACCACGCGCCAAAAAACCTAAAAAAACCGGAGTGAAAAAAACAATTCTTACAATTTGTTAAAAAAGGTTGTTTAAACAAATGGGCACCAGATTTCCGGCCGGCATCATCTTGATTCATGTTAAGGAACATCTCACGAATCTGAATTTGCAAAAAAATCGAGTCGGAAAATTTTTCCTACGAATACGAGGTATTCGCCTTTTCTATTAATTTTGTTATTTGCATTGATACAAGGATGGGATGTCATAATAAGTCTAAACATTTTTCTAAAATCCTCATCTAATGAAGTCAGAAGCTCTTTGAGACCAATATTTACTTATGCTACAAAGCAACTTAAAAGACAAACTATTTTTCAAACTAATGTTAATAATCGTAAAAATGTGCAATTAAAATAAAACATTTAATTAAAAGAGTAGCTCCGTACATTAGAATTGGACAAGCAAAAATAAAAGTAATAATTCACATTATTCAGATGGCCAATTTTGGACGTCATTTAAAATTACATATTTTTGTAAAACTTTTTATTTTATATGTAAGTTAACATCTGCAAATACTCAGATATGATAAATCAATCCTTGAAATGCAGAAATATAGGTCAGCTCATCTATCGTGGTGTATTACTTAAGTTTATGTTTGTACCTTGTTGATGATAGAAACGAGAAAATACGATTTCCTTAATTTGCATTATTTAATTATTTCAATTCGTCAAATACGCATTTCTCCCTTAATAATACTTATCTTCTCATCGTCTTTGTGGATTTGTAACAAACTAGCCTTTAAATGAATTAACAAATTCCAGTATAGAAAATTTCGGGAAATGTGAATAACTAGATTTTATTAAGTTTATCGAAAATTATATATGTGACATCTTAAAGATTTGATGAGTTGCTCTAATTAAAAAGTTATATCTAAAACTAAAATATTCAACCAACAGTTTATTTTAATAATTATATCAGTTATATTGATTTTTATTAGATATATTCTATTGAAGAATTAAACAAAATAAATTTTTGAAACGTGATAGCTATTTCAAAAAAACAGTTTCCAAATGTTAAGGGTGTTTGGATGTTATCATGTATTTTTATAGAATATAAAAAATTAAATAAAATCATCACAAAATCTTATGATCGAACATGCAAATTAAGTAGGTATAGCGATGCCAAGGCCCGGCAGAAACTTTCAAATTTTCGCCATTAAACACGTTCTCAGAGTACGGCGCAGCGTTCTGAGTAATTTATGTTATTAAATATTTATCCAAAATATTTAATTAGAAGCTAGCTTCTTCTCGACATTTTTACACGACCATTTTTAATTATGATCGAATATAAATTTTAAATCATTAGTAACTGTTGTGTAAGGCAATTAAAACCGAGAATAACATCCAGGAATAAAATCTTAAGAATCATTCTTGGTAATGATTATAAATGTTACTTGAAATCGTCGAAATTTATAATTAGACAGCCTTGTATGTTTTATATATGCAGAAGAATGTAACAATCCGTGGTGAAATTTTAAGTATTTCGTAATTAATTGGAGTTATGAGGAAGTTCTCAAATGGATAATAACTATTTTTCTGCTCAGAAAAGACAAACTATTTTGAAGTTCAGTGAATTTATGTTAATCTCTATAATTTACATTTAATATTTTATAAAATAGCTTATAGTTATACCACAGGCTGTAAATTATCTTTGAATTATCTAGGGTACCTACTACGTAATCCAATCGAATACAAGGATCTGCTTTAATTAGATATAATCGGCCATTGTCTCAGGTACATGAGAATTGCTTTCTTTCTTCTTTCTTTTACCTTTAATATGGGTATTCATATTATGCTACGCTATGTATATTGATATAATAGCTACAAAAATACAAATTTCGTTTGATACAGCTCTCAATTTAATCAGCTTTCACCTCCTTCAAAGCGTGAGTGGTCGTAGACTTGTTCGCATAAATCTTAGAAAGACCCCAAAGAAAAAAGTTAAATCTCATAAACTCATAAACAAATGTTTCTTCTTCTTTTTGGTTTTCCTTGTAAGCTCATCGCATGAGTTCCACAGGGTTCTACGTAAAGGAAATCTGTATCTCCTATTATGTAAAACTAAATAATTTATTTATAAATGGCTCTGTAATAGCCAATTTCATGTAGTTGTCAGTACCTACTATCACCGGACCTGTTTATATTATAAACACATATAATAATGTTTTTATCCCGATTTTGCTGCTTTTTATAAAAAAATTATCTTTTAGTGAAAAATGGTCTAATTTTAAGGACTCTGGTTCCTGGTAGATATATTCCAGAATCAGAACACGAGACATTAACATCCGTGAAAAGGGTAAACAACCTGTTTACAAAAATTCTAACCTTAGTGACTTTAGAATCGGCAATAATAGTCGGTAGGTATCAGTCCCGAAATTTTAAAAGTATTTCCATTTATTTTATTTTCAGAAATATCTAAATTTAAACCAAGTAATGGTTTAATAATTCTAAAATTGGGATTGTTGGGATTTGAATTTCGCTTGAAACGAAACAAATATTTCCTTAGACATAACAGAAACGTGACGTGCGCCATTTTACGGGACTATTAATTTAACTTCCCACTTGTTTTCTCCAGCAACGACCAAAGGTCTTATAGCACTTAAACATTTTATCCCTTTCAAAGCCCTTAATACAGTTCGAACAAAGCCAGAAGTCGAAAGCCACAGTTTTCATTCAATTAATATTTCAATTACTCTTGTCCAATGGGGAGCAAATTCATTTGTACAAACGCCAAAGAATCCAGTCTGAAAGGGTTGTAGTTTTCTGCACAGAACTTCTACTTCTTTGAAAACATTGTTTTAAAACTGTGGACACAATGGCACTGTTTTTGAGATTGGATCGAGGCACGAACTTTTGTTTTATTGAATTTTCTTCATTACTCACCGCTTATTGTTTCGACTTTTATAATCGCGCTGAAATGTACCTTTAAATACCATTTTCGGTCGTATATTTTCGATAAACAACAAACGGTTGAAAGAAAATACTTTTCATACAAATACAGATCCGTGTTAATTTAAAAAAAAATTTTAAATCGAACTACTTTAATGTTATTTACATAGTGTACTAGAAAAATGTAAGAATTAAACATATTCCGGGTGGCCTAAATCAAACTTTTACCGTACGTTTCGTTTTTGATTTCTTTCATAAGTAAATAATTTTTTCAGTTACATTTTAAACCTTTCAATGCTATTTTAGATAAAATATATTTCATTACGATCAACATTTTTAATTTTTCTGTCCGTCTAGAATACCTGAAAAGTAACCAAGTCACTTTACATTACTCAAAATCAGCACTTCCATTTACATATTACACCTTATATATTATTGCATTATCGACAAGATAAATTAAAAATAAGCCAAAAATGCTTCCCTGTACCTAAATTTAACCGTTTTCGAGACAATCGTCATTTTACAAAAAAAATGACAGATGCAAGCGTTTCGAAAATTTCTTATAGGTATCTTTCTTCGTTCTGGAAGCTTTCACTTGCTTTTTGGAATACACAAAGAACATAAGATGCACTAAATTCCTCTATCAAAATTACCTGCAGAAAATTATACTGTCTTATTTTTCACGTTACATTTTGAAAAGTTAAAACAGACAAATATTTTTAAATTCAAATGGAACACCCTGTATTTTTCTGCTTTATATTATAGAAAATAAAATTCTCTTTTCACCGATAGAGGCATTGTTGGGGTTACAGTTTCAATTTTCTCAAATATTTGCGGTTTAGGTACTTACATTTTCAAGAATATTACGTTAAGTTTTAGTCGAAGACAAAGAAGTGTAATTTATTATTTTCATGAAAAAACGAACTAAGCTTTATTTTTTTGAATCAAAGAAAACGTAGTCTCATTTATTTTTTTTTGTTATCGAAAGAGAATTTTAATTTTTTTAAGAGAAGTTTGGTTTACCTAGTATGCTTTAGATAGTACTTAACCAAACTTTTTGAGTTGCCTTTTCACCCCAAAGGTCAAAAGGCCCATGTTTACTGTTATGGGAAATGTGTAATAAAAGTTTTATATTTCTTTTATTTTCTAATTTAGTCACTGTGAAGATAAGTTGCGAGAAACTGCAAATTCGCAAGAGGGCCTTATTATACCACGTTGGTTTAATAAGGCCCAGAGAAAGAGATTCTTAAGTCAAATGTTTTTAAAAGGATTGTCTCTTGTACTATTTGTTAAACTTTTGTCATAACTCAAATTAATAAACTTGATTTTGTATTTATAAACAACAAAAATACTAATTATTACATATTTAAGTTAATAGGGCTTTATATGCCTCAAGTACCTTATATCCCTTTAAAAAGTTCAAGCATCTACTAACAACTTTCTGCCTTCTCTGTTTTTGTATAAAGGTTCAATTTTATAAATTAGAAAAAATTGTCGAATATATTCTATAAGAATTTCTCTCGTGAACTGATATAATGTTTCCTTCCACTATAAACCCGCCTTTTTGAAACCATGAGGAGGTACAAATTCCAACGAAACGTTGCTAAGATATAAAAATTGACAAAAATAAATAAATAGTCTAATGTGCCTCTATGTAGAATCTTGTATGTAATTTAAATTTGATTAGGTAATAGTAGGTAAGTTGAGTTGCATACTTAAATTAAAAAAAGATCAACTAATTAAATCCTTTATTGTTTGGGTTTATGTTTTTTATTTGTTTTTCGAAGGACTTTTGTAATAAAACCACGAACTACGTTCTCTTTACTCTTAAGCATCTAGAAATGTACCATTTTTATTGACATAAGATCATGGCAACCAGGGTCATTTATCATTTAGACACATTTGGGGAACATACTACCTACCTATTCTTAATTCAAATTATGAAGGAATGTTGAGCTTTGTATTAGTTTTAAGAAATTTGCTAAATCTTTAATTAAGTAATTCTATTTAATCCTGAATTTTTAATCCTATCCTTAATAGTTTGCTATTATGTAGAATGAATACCTATAGTTTAATTAGGTATATAAATATTGCATTTTTAAGAAATTTTGTTAATATAATATGAAACGTCAATTAGCTTCTATTAACCACAATATGGTTAATAGAAACCAATTGACGTTTAATATTTATATTTAAATATTATGAATATGTCTGGAGTAGATATTAATAAAAAAAATATTACCCATTTGAAAAATATTTAAAATGGTGATATGATTTTAACATGCATATCACTTTTTCTTTAAAATACTTAAATAATGTTGCCTATCGATAAGTATTGTTGAAGCATTGTACATAATTGTGTTTAAATACTAAAAACTAATGATAAAAATGTTGTACAATTTTACGATGTTTAACTATAAGGTATTTAAATGCAAATATAAATCTGAGTATGATGTTAAACTCACCCATATATGTTATCCGGCGGATAGTAGATGAGGCTGAAGTATATTTTCAAATATATCTTAGGCACTGAATAACCGTTGTTATCATAAATTACCTGTATAGGTTCTGATAAAGACAGTTTAACTTATGTGAACAAAAAGCTTTCAAAATTTTTTGCAAAAAAAATACAAATTTATGTAACATTCTTCTCAGAAAAATAAATTTCTTTTGGGTTACTGTTACGAAGTTGTTAATACAAATTCTTTTTTTTTATAAATGAAATGATTTGATATTTTCAAATCAACTAAAAATTCGTTATAAACTCTTAAAATGAAAGACAGACATAATGTCATATATAATCGATTTATTTTTATTTATATACATCCTTAGACTAAAATAAGTTAACATGGATTCTTACATTACAGTATTACCTATGGAATTATATATACAAAAATCAGTCGCAATGCTACAATCACAGAACACAATCGTAAAATAAGAACAACTAAAACAATTCTCTATATACAACGTCCATACTATCAACAATAACAACAAAGGTTCATATCGATGAGGGAAACGCGTTCTCACTAATACATTACTGGGACCGGCCTGCGGATTTCCAGATCTGAACTGGCTGGACTCGACGCGGGACTAGAAGACGCGGAATACATCATGGGAGGCGTGGGAATGGACGAAAACATACCCATTGGTGGAGCTGGTGCGAAAGCCTTCGATGGTTGCTGATGGTACAGGGACGAATACAGGGAGTTGTGCAGCGAAGAATGTAACGAAGTCACCACAGCTGGTTGGTGCGGGATATGCTGTTCCTCAGGTTTCATGCTTTGCATCCTGGATATCTCGAAAGCTGGATTGAAGTAAGGATACGGCGAACTCAGAGTGTCCATCGCTGGGAACGGGTAAGGTAGCTGATGCATCGGGAAACCAACACTTGTCTTTAAACCAGATGGGAGAGGTCCTTTGGGTTTCCTTCTTGGTCTATATTTATAGTCGGGGTGTTCTTTCATGTGCAGGGCACGAAGCCGTTTGGCTTCGTCAATAAAAGGCCGTTTGTCCGCTTCGGACAGCAGTTTCCACTCCGCACCGAGTCTTTTGGAGATCTCCGAATTGTGCATTTTGGGATTGTCCAGAGCGATTTTCCTCCTTTGGATCCTAGACCACACCATGAACGCATTCATCGGCCTCTTGATGTGTCCGTCGCCGTTAGGGCTGGGGGAGGACTGCTGATTATGTTGCTGTTGTTGATATTCTTCGACCATTCCGGCGGCGGTAAATCCATACAGGTTGGACATCACTGAACACGTTAGTTACTACTCACTAGACAAGTTCAACTAAACGACTGAAGTTGTCCAGAGTCTTCGTGAGGTATTTGTGATATTAGGGGCGGGGCGTACGTAAGAGAATCCGTGGAAAGGGTGGCGCCGCCTCCATTTTTTCTATTGGTTACTTCGGCCCCCTCTTTCGCACCGGAGTGTAACCGCATACTATGTTATTCTGTATAAGTCTGATTCTTTTTATTGTCGGAGGCTACAATGATATTCTTACAAAATACCTGTTCATGTTTTCTTATGTATTACAATGTATTTTGCAAATGTTTTATGATTTTTGTTTGGGGATCCTCTGTTTAGGTGGATTTGTAATTATGCGGTTCCATTGACGATGAAATGAATACGCTTAAGTTTAAAATCATTTGTGTAATGAAAAATTAACCTCGGAAGAAGAAGAGTTGGAAATATTTGTATTAATTCTCATCTCTTTCTTATCTTTATTTTTTATAAGGTCTCAATATTCAAATTTATTTACGATTTTAAAATACTTAACTTCAATACATCATAAAATAAAATAAAAATATGCCTATAAATGTTATTGCTTAGAGACACAAAGAGAGAAAAAGCATTCGAAAGAACATCTCTCTCTCTCTATTTATTATTAAATAGAGTATATTAACGTCCAAAAATGTGAGGATAAGCAAAAGTACTTATATCTTCAGAAGATTCAAGTTCTCCTTTTTATAGGTACTATAGGTATATCAAAATTTCTGACTTTTTTAATTTGAATTATTAAAATACCAACTAGTTACAAATATAACTATCTTGGATTGACGTGGCATTGTTTATTAATGTAATATCAAGCAATTCTATTAGATATTTTAGTGTCAATTGGAAGAGCATGGGCATGTCATAAAGTTAAAGACTAGATATTACTAAACAAACAAACCTCACTGTACTTTTCTCCAAAACAATAAATCTAGGTAGCTTACCTTTCTTAGAAGCATTGTAAAATTTTCTCCATATTTATTGTGGCTTTTGTGATAGGTTTATAATACAAGTGACTTGTAAAAAATCAAACTAAAATCTCTGCTCCCAAATTATGCCATTACCTGACAATATTTATAAGCACTTCATCCGTTAAATGGTATCTAGTAATTAAAGGTAAGGTAAGGCCTTATTCACAGGTATTTTCAATTAAAATTTTCAAACCAGACTTAGTCAAATCAGATTAGTCTTCTGTATATTCTATATTTATTGTTTAAACCTAATATATATCGATGTAGCGGTATTTTTATCACCTTACTCCATTCATTTTCTTCATCTATACACAAAGAAAAGAATTTACTTGAAAGAAATAAAATTTATTAGAGCCAATTAAATCGTTTACTAATATTTGGCAAATTAAAGGATCCTTTGTACGTAACTGAAAGAAAATACCAAATATTTATGTTTAAAAAATAATTTGACTGAATTAAAATATTTGCTATGCACAATTAGGTAAATACTAAGTACTTGAAAATAATATTTAATACATCTTTATCCTTCAATGACAAGTTTCCCAAACAAGGAGAAGGCTACGGAAGAAAATGAAGGAATTATATTTATTCCAATAAAGCATTAATTTTAAGTAGACTAATCAGTGTTAGTTATAACAGTCAGAAAAAAATTAGGTAGTTTTCGGTACACAGTTTGTGCAAATAAAAATTTATGCACAAATAAAACGCCTACTATTTATTTATTAAAATACATATCCAATAGGTGAGTTCCCGGTTATAGCATACAGGCTCAAAATATAAATAAGTTTGTATAGGGGGTGAATTAATTATAATAAATAATAATTTATAACAAAAAACGTAAATACTTACCTACATAAAACACTATACCTAATTATCAAGATACTAAAGTTAAATAGACAGCAAGTCTTGCCCAAAAAGACTAATGTCAAAAGTGATATTTGACATTAGTCTTTTTGAGCAAGACCTGCTGTCTATTTAATTTTAATAACTTACTAAAGTCTTTCATAAAAACATACATATAAATACTTAGAATAAATACTTACAGAAAAGAAGCCTTCATAATATTATAGGAGTGATATTAAGGATATGTTTGAGCTGAACATCTTGACAATTTCATAGAAATTAAGTATATTAAAAAGTCATGTACAGGCAATTAGATTGTTTATTATTTTATATAAGTATGTAGATAATTCTGCCAAAACTGCTGCAAAGTATTTAATGAGAAACGCATACAGGAACCATAGTCATTAATTATATCAGCGTGAGTGAGAGATGTATAGTAACCACTAAATTAAAACTAAATTTTTGAGAAATATTCTTTTCTTGTCTTGAATCTATAAAAGATTTAGAAAAATAGCCCGCGCCAAAAAAATATTGTTGTGATATTGTTCTAAAATTTTGTTAGGTGTTAGGTAATATTTTTGTATGAGTAGAGACATGAGATCTGATCTCAGTGGTGAATTCTAGCAGGAAGTCGTTCAATTCCTGCAACACACCACAAAAAGAAACAGAGTATCAATTTTTTTAATTTATTATCTGGCACAATGTAAAGAGAAACCACTTTCTATGCAATAAATGAATGTTTAAAGAATATTTCCCCAAATTTTTAGAAATTTTCACTACTCAGTTTCTTATATCTATGTCATTCAAAACAAATCTAGCACTTGGTTAAAAGTTTTAAATTCTTTTTTAATAACAATGTAAGAGTTTTTTTAAATTTGTACAGGCAGTAGTCAGCAATGTTTTGAAGTTTACTTACTTATTTCTTAAAATTAAACTAATAAATAATGTAACTCATATCTTCTTAGGACATAAAATTGATCAATGCAGTCTTTAAATAAAAATTTTTAAATTTAATTATTATAGATCTCTTTTACTGTGTGAATATTACAAAGGTAAGTAATTTATTTATCTCTTAATGGGTTAATTTTGATAATTATTGTTTTGTTACTTTGTTAGCCAGGACTTCTCGGTGATGTCGATGACTGTAATTAGACTTCTGTAAAGGTGAGTAAAACTTTGTAATTAATCACGCTTTTCCCTTTATTCAACTAAATTTTTAATTTTCGTTTACGTGATGTCTCCTCTTCTTTCATCAAAATTTTCATAACTCAGTATATATTTTTACTTTCTATTGTTCATTCCTTGAGACTTGATGTCCTTTTTCTGTTAAGGTCCATACACTATATTTTCAATTCTTTTGTTGGGTTTTACTCGCTGCAGTCCACTACACATCACTCTTATAATTTGTTAAATTTTCAATGTTCGTTCTTATATTACAATTTTATTGTGGTATTTTGTTAAATATTCTTTAAATTACTCATCTTTCTGTTTATTTCAGGGTTGATATATGTCAACATTTTAACTAATTTATATTGAAATTTCTATTTCAAATGATTATATTTATTTAAATTATACCTACGTATTGATATTTTTTTATATGTACTAAATTCAAATTTGGAATTTTTTAATATGTGTAACGCTAGGTTTATCCTTGTTTTTGATTATGTACTCTTTGATAATAAATTGTCAGACAGAATTCGGGTCTAGTTTAAATGTAATTTTATTATAATATTTACTTCTACTTTCTTATCATTATAATTTAGTAATCTCTTATATATGTCATATTAACAATTCCCACATCAATTTCCATCAATGTAATTCAATTTTTTTTTACAATATAAAGTAATTCAATATTTATATTCAATTTTGTTTGTACAATGCACTTTTAACTTATAAGTTCCTTATTACTGTCTGATTTCATTACAATATTCATACGTCACCCTACACATACACAGTAATGGCTGCTACAGTTCTACTTTATATGCTATGTAGACTATTCGCGGTTGCGCATTAACTAGTGTTATAATATTTAATTTTAGGGAACAAATTTGTGTTCTAATTGTGTTTAAAATTTCATTATTTGTTTCAATCACTAACAGTATATGTTTAATATTAAATAAATAATTCTGGAAAAGAAACATTTTGAAAATTATGAAAATAAGTTACTGAATTTCCTCAATTATATAATCCGTGACATTCCTAATTTTAACAAAATTTCGTAAAATATATTATTTATAGTCTTTATGATCTCAATTGAAGAACCAAGAGGTTGGCAGTATGTACCAGGTTCGGCCGCTGACGCAGCAACTCGACACTGAAGTATTTGAAAAACTTGTTCTCATATTTATTTAACCATACCCATATATAGGTCTGGTCGCCCAGTTGAAGAATGAACGCGCAAGCAAACGCGGCACAAACACAGCCGCACTGGGCGACCTGGCCATAAATTCAGTTGTCAACAAATGGCCTATCAGTGCAGTGCAGCAATGCGAAATTTGGTGTGATATAGGTAACTTTAATTTATTATAGGCACCTTCTATTAATCATTTATATTACAATTTGGAAAGGGAGAAATAAGAGGGATTGTTTATTTACTAATATTATTACAACATGGCATTTTGGAGACCTTTTGAAACGGAACAAAAGGAAATTTACCATCAATATAATAAAATTGTTTGGGGACATAAATAATTAAAATATGTTGTTGATCAAATGAACATATACCTAATAGAAATTTTCTACAAATTATATACAAATTATTATAATTTTTTACCTTTAGCAGAAAACTTTTTTAGGGACGCCTATAAAACTAATTAAATTTTATTACAAGGCGTTTTTATACATGTTCAACTGACTTCGGAAAGACTATAAATACTAAATATAATATATATAATTAAAGGTTCCTACTAGTTAGAATATTCAGACCGTTTCGGTTCTTTATTAAACCTTCTTCAGGATAATTGTCTTTGTACACTATTGAGTTACTTCTGAATTGATCTAATGAAACTGAACTGAATTAAAAGACGTCCATCTGTCCGTCTTAAATTTAAAACTTTTCGATTTCTATGATTTTCTACGGCAATCGCCACTCGACTATTGTTGTCGCATACAAGGTGACGCGAAATGGAGCGAACGGTCGGCCGGTCATAGACAAGGGTCACTGTGACCCCCCGATTCTCTTGTGACATTGTAAACTGTAACGGTTACAATGGCCCTTTGTTTTGCACAGTTCGGGTGTATTGTAAACAGGGCTAGAGGCACAATGGAAGTACAGCCGTACACACAGAGGCAATTTAACAAAGTGTTGTTTAAACGAAAATTCTTACTTAGCGCGCATAATGAGGTGCGGTTAATTATTTTAGGGGGTTAATCGGTAAAGGGGCTTAATTTGTGCATTGGAAAAAAGACTAGTCAAATTCATACTGTTTTAGAAATAGATGCCTTTGAAAAATTGTGGTAAATGAGCAAATTATTTTAAGCAAAAAGTTTCATATGACAGTGAGACGTAGTTTGCTTCGTTTTAGAGAGACACCCTGTATATGTTGAAGTTAGAAGAAGCTATCAAAGTTTCTGAAATATCCCTGAGGATGTTTGATGTATTTTGATGAAACTCGCACCACTGATTTATCTAAGTAAAAGTAAAAACCTACTTACAAATTATGTTAACTAATACGAGGAGATACGAGGTACTAGTATAGTCTTTCCGAAGTCAGTTGAACATGCAAAAACGCCTGGCAATAAAATTTAATGAGTTTCATAAGCGTTCCTAAAAAAGTTTTCTGATAAAGGTAAAAAATTATAATTTAGTTTAGTTTATTGACCATTTTTATATACTTGGAAATTTTTAGTTAATTTGTACATAATGTGCAGAAACTTTCTATTATTTGGCCAACAACATATTTTAATTATTTATGACCTCAAACAATTTTATTCCGTTTCAGAAAGTCTCCAAAATCCCATATTATTTCTCCCCTTCGCAATTGTAATTAATAGAAGGTGCCTATAAAAAATTAAAATTACCTAAATAGCACCAAATTCCGCATTGCTGCACTGCACTGCTGGGCAATTTGTCAACCACTTGTGAAAAGCTGATATATGTTGCCCAGTAGTCCAATGCAGTTGTGTTAGATTTCATTTGCCAGCACTCGCATTCTTCAACTGGGCGTATACATTTCTACCACCTCCACGTGTAGTTAGATCAGACCAGTATACGGCTATGGTTAAAAAATAAATATGGAAACAAGTTTTTCAAATATTTTAATGCCGAGTTGCTGCGTCAGCGACCGAACCTGGTACATACCGTCAACGTCTTAGTTCTTCAATTGATATCGGAAAGATTATACTACCAGCAGCCTCAGAATTTCGCCTCCAATGAGTATTCTGCATATTTAATTAATGCTTTTTATTAACAATTGAATTTGTAACGAAAAACATTTAAATTTTGTTCGCAGAACGAACCGTTTTAGAGTTCTGATTTTTTATATTAAAGTCAGCTTACACAGATAAGTAAACATAAAGTAACTCTAAAGGCCTTCTTTCTCCTAAAAACAGTTTATGAGAATTTTTTATTACAAATACAATTTTAAATACACCGTGTTAAAAATAATTTGCATCGAAATTTTGTATTTTTCTTCTCACTTTATAACTTACAGTCATGCTAACCAGAATTATAAATATAAAAACAAATTATTTAAATTAGATTATAGATTAATATGTTTGAAATAAAATAAAACTAAGAAAGTTGAAATTGTTGGAAATTTATACCAAAACTGGCTCCTCCACCAAAAAATTGAAACATGAAGTATTTATATTGTTTTTATACCAAGCGTTTATTTTGTTTTCATGTAAAATTTTGAATTTTGAAGAAATCTTTTTGGATATGTTCCAAGGTGGGTATAAAATATTTGTTTATTTTGATATATCGACTTTTGCAAGAATTTGGTTAAAAGATCTCTTCATTCACTTAATCAAATTTAAAAAATTAAATTAATTTAAAGTAAAGATTATTTACTTAGCTTCATTCCAATACTGGAATTAAAGAATCATGTCAGAAATAAGAAATCAATATTAAAAATGTAAAGTTTAAGATATCTACCATCTGCAGTGAAAGAGAACCAAACATGCTGGAAAATTCATAGTTTTGGTCTGACTGTAATTTATTCTTACGATTGTCAAACTGAAATCACATATTCTGTGTTAAAGAGAAATAAATGACAATAAATTTTAAAAAAATGTTAACAATAATAATAATAATTACTATTAATTTGGTTGTTAGATGTAAAACTAAAAACACATTCGAATCGACATCACCCAAAAATATTAGTTTTGTAAAGCTTAGTTTGCCGCTTAAAAAACTAAAAATACATCAAAAGAGCTGATATGATATATTCAAGAATGTTGCAATACACTGTAAAAAAATCGGCGTGAGTGAATGTAATAAAGGTTCGGAGTGAATAAATTGAATGTAATTATTGAGTACATTTTCAGTTAATATTGGGTATTTCGATCATTTTACTCATTTGTGATTATATTTAAACTAAAACTGAGTACTTCCTCTCAAATATAGGTATACTACTTAAATAAATTCTTCACTTAAACTCATATTTGGTGCACTTGTACCTAAATCAGAGTAAATGTCCTCATTATTGATAGGCCAGTCGGTAGAGGTTCGGCCTGTGTCAAACCTTGATAACCCGGAAATAACAACACAAGCCTACTTTAAATGATGAGTGCAATAACTGGTTAATTTGCTGACAAAGTATTTTATCAGGAAAAAAAGTTATTGACAATTGAATTGCGAAAATTCGCTTTTTTAAAATAGTTTTCTTTAAATAACTCAGCGTGATGACTTTGTACGAAAAAATGCTTGAAACATGATTTGTTCGTAATAAAAATAGCTATAAAATGACAGTGGTCCGATTATGAAATTTGCAATAACAAAGCCGTGAGATTGAAAAAATTGTATAAAACGTCAATTTTTCAATTGTTGCTGTAAAACTGTCAATTATAAACTAAAAGTGGCCTACTAAATGATGAATAAAGTAGGCCTGTGTAGTTATTTCCGGGTTATCAAGGAAATGTCACCAACAGTAACTTTTCGGCCTCTGGCGACTGGACTATGAGTGATCCCATCCTTTTTCATATCCAGATGCTTTGTTGTCTGTTGCCATCGTCCCATTAGGTTACCTCGTGGCGTGGTGGATGGCAGTATGGCGTATGGTGTGCTTTGGAGTTGGACAAGTATCGCTTTATCTGGTTATTCTGTGAAAATTGTATTTAAATGCAGTGATTTAATTACAATAATTAAAAACAATGTATTAAGTGTCGATTAATATTTGGTTAATTAAAGGATAGTTAAATTGTTATCTATAATTTACGTATTTGAAACGTATAATATAGATTATGGCAATCTATTCGTCCGATCAGTTCACCAGTTACTTTAATCGAGACCTAAAATATTGTCTCCAAAACAGATCTGTGTAGAAACCACTGTGGCAGCTTAGTGGTTTATGACTTTAATACAATGATATTTATAGTAAAATATAAAGAGAATATAAACCAAGTTTGAGTAAAAATTTACTCATTATTAGAGAAAAAGTCAACTCTAAATTGGTTTTATTTACTCAGAATAGAGTAAAAAGTCACTTAATTAATAGTTAGCAGTAACTCGGATTTGAGTAAATCTCACTCATTTTTGATGCAATAGTTTCAGCAGTTGTACTCATACTAATAGAGTGAAAATTTCACTCAATCGGGTGTGGGAGGAACTGATACATTATTGAGTAAAATTGAGTGAAATTTGAGTGAAATTTTTTTGCAGTGTACCTGGTAAATTGAACTCTAAATAAATATTTTACAAAAGTGAAAAAGCTTCAAGAAAGAAAGACTTACTCCTAAGCACAATACATTTAAATCAATGTGTACGCAAAATATCCGGAGGGAAATAATGAGTATTACAACGCCCTTTTCTTCATTTCTGCTTCGATATTTTTTTGATAAAATGAACAAACATGCATCTGCATTTGATAAAAGTTCATGCAAAGTTCCAGCCCAGTATCTCAAAAAGCAGCACAATTGTTAATAAAAACTTTTTTTAAGTATAATAATATATAACACTCTTGAAAAAGAGGACCTTATTTTTTAAATAATAACTGACTTTTAAATAAACAAAATTCAGTCCAACAATAATCAAGTAAGAGATTATTAGTTTTGCTTCTGAAATTTGGAAATTTCAAAACAATAAATAGACAAACGCTTTAAGAATCATTAGAAACACTTATACATTTACACACGTACATTAACACTGACCTAGCTTTTTACGTCACGTGAAATAATTATTTACAAAGTGCTTCTCTGTAATCGAAGGACCAGCAGGACCTGAATCGCGACGTAAATTAGTGAGTCCTACAAACTGTGGACTATTTGCGTCAAGCATCCTTTCAGGATAAAAAACTGGGCCCGTAACCAAGACGCACAATATATGTTTGTGTAGAGTGAGCAAGAAAGGTCCTTTCTCTGGATTATGTGGAATAATGAGCTGCTATACGAGCAAGAATGACGAGAAAGCCTAAAGCGAGTAATGAAAGCTAATAAGATAAATTACTGCAAGGACGTTCTAAAGTGATGACACTTTCCATTATCCTTCCGCTGTACTCATCATCGTACTCGGTTGCTGCTGTAAAAAAGGGTCTCACGGTCCTGTCAGCAGGACGTTATTACATCAGGAGCGTATCTGGTGGGGTCAGTTCATCAAGAATTATTCTAAAAATATTTTTGTCTAATATACAGGGTGTTACAAGTTTAACAGTCTTAATTTTAACAGACGATAGAATACATTAAATTAAACAAAAGTTCGATTAGTTAAGGAATATTGACATAACTGCGTTCATAGAATACCTACCAGAAAATAAAATGTTTATCATTTTTTTTTAACTTCTTTATGCTTAATTCTAAACAATAATTAGTGTTGTAATAAATTTAAAATTCGATAAAATTCATATTGAGGTTCATAACACGAGGTTCTAAAGTTGGTATCTGGAATTCGACCGTGTCGGAGTGTTTTTTGCGTACCACTATTTCCTTTTTTTAAGGTGTTTCTCCTTGCTTTTTTAAAATGTTTACCATACTTGAATATCACAAATGTTATTAATTTATGGGGAGGCTCGCCGCAATTCTGCTAGAGCTCGACGCATTTACCGTCGACGTTTTCACCACGGGCACGTCACTAACAGAAAAACATTGGTTCAAGTTTCACAACATCTCAAATGGTGGTGGACATTTTGAGCACACATTGTAGTTTGTTTTGTACTTGTGCATTTAAACATTACTGAATTTTGCTTTTTGGTAAGTACCTAAATTATTTTTAATACGTATGATTATTTGAACGACGTATTCTTTTGGTACTTTAATTACATATTTTTCAAATTCATAATTTAATTAAAAGTTAGGTTCCTGTTTTAAAAGATTCATAATTACTAAAATTTAAGCACAACACTATGTTCGTACTACAAAATTGATACATTTTATTTTATTTATTTAAAAACTGGAAAACAACTGTCTCGAAATTTACTAAATGTTTAACAATAATAGTTGTTTACATTTTTGTTATTCCATAGGACAAGTCTGCCGCATGCACACGTGGTGTGCATCGGCTGTGTAGCATTAATTTAAGCGCTGTGATCACGTTGTGATGAAACTCCTGACGCCCCTGCAATATACAACTTTTTTGTTCACTTAGGTATGATTACTCCATCTCATGCTGAAGTAATGTTCCCTGTACATTTCTGAGTTCTTTTTTTCCTTTTATAAGGGTTTAAACAATCCTTTTTCGCCAATAAAATAAAAAATTATCCTATGTTTGCATTGTCTATATATGCCACATGTATAATTTTTTGAAAATTTTGTTTTTCCAGCAGCTTTTAGAAGAAAAAATGAATAATAAATTAAATCCCTGACACTTTTCGTGAAAAATTTAGTTTTCATCCTAAACAAAATTAGATATTACAACTTTTCAATGAAATTTAAATATTTATGTATTTATTCTTTTAATAAATTGAAACTATAAAATATGTAAGTGTCAACTAATATTTTATCAGAAATTTTAACGACTGAACTGAAAACTATATTTAATTATTCAAAAAAAAATTTCCACTCGAGCAGAGCCTCATCAGGTATAAAATTGCTAACATTCCCTTTATTTAAATCACAATGCACGTCGCTGAATTTTTAGCATAAGCGATGAAACGGATCGTTAGTTTACATTCTCTAGTATCATTGTGGTTTGTACGAGTCATTAGAGTCCATTGTGGCGAGATGCGGGACAGGATCTTGGAGAGTATTTTGTTAAGGGTTAATGATTAATTATTTTTATAAGTTCGGTAATCCTTTTTTAATCAATTAAACCGGGCTCAATAGGATCCTGATGCCGGTGTCAGGGGCATATTGTCGGCGCCAAGATTTCAATGGGTCCTGATGGGTCGCTGGTACAACTACTGCCCTTACATTGCCCTTCATTTCGGTCATTGTGAGAGTGTGTCTTCGTGCACAATCGCATCAATAGGAGGAAAATTGTATGTACAATGAATTGCTTGCCCAAGGCATCTAGCATAATGTATCTACAAATTTAATTAACACGAATGTTGTGAATAGTCAGCGTGTGAACGCCAGGTAATTTATTTTGTCGACTCATAATATGTGAAACTAAGGATTTTCTCATAGCTTGATTGACATTTTGCACTTTTAAATCGAAAACCATAAAGTAAGTTTTATTAATTTTATTAAGTAACGCACAAAATCAACAGCGATGTCGCCTTATTTGAATCTGAGTAAAAAATTACTCCATAATAGTTAAATTCTCATATTAGAGAAAAAATCAACTCTAAATTGGTTTTATATACTCAGGATGGAGTCAATAGTCAATCAATTGATTGTTAGCAGTAACTCGGATGTGAGTAAAACTCACTCATTTCTGATGCAATAGTTTCGCTCCAGTTGTACTCATACTAATAGAGTGAAAATTTTACTCAATCGGGTGTGGACAGAAATTGATACGTTATTGAGTGAAATTGAGTGAAATTTGAGTGAAATTTTTTTACAGTGTATCTGTTATCGTTTTCGAATTACATGGCGTTACTCGATTTTTAGCTAAACAGACTAATGCCGTTTTCTCTATTCTCTTTAAGGATATCTTAAAACTATTTGAACAGTCCACAGACACATTTTGAAAATACATTCGATGGCATAAAAATAAATATTTTTAGTTTTTGTGATATTACTACAACTTGTTTTTTTTTATATGGAACACCTTGTATTTTATTTCAAAAACGGAAGGAGGCCTAAAAATGCTTTCCAAAATATATACTTATCTTATATTTTTTTTTGTTTAGATTTGCGGAAAATATAAAGCTTTCAAAATACCAACGATATTTAAATTTTCTGACTGAGAATTCTTTGAAAACAAACAAGTTTGACGTTTTATGTCATTAGAAGCGTGTTAACACAAATCAAAAATGGTTCTTCAAATGAAGACAAATACAATTTAATAAAATGTTTTAATCTAAAAAATGAAAATGCAGATTTTGCAAGTGATCTCTATTTTCAATTGTAGGTATTTATAATTTGAATGTAGTAAAATTAATGTAGCTTGAGAATTTTCGAAAAATTAAAATTGAACTGTAGGATACTTATGGATCTTACACACTAAACCAAGGAACAAAATTTATAACAGAGCTAACCGAGAAGAGATGATGTTTTACAGTGTGTTAGTCAAAATCCTAATAGGTACATCATCTAGACCAATAAAAGTAGATAGTGGTCTTAAATGGAATAGTACATGAATTTTCATTTCTTAGATTAAAACATTTTATTAAATTGTATTTGATTGTGAGTAAAGAACCATTTATGTTAACGCGCTTCTAATAATGTTAAACGTCAAGTTGTTTGTTTTCAAGGCCTTCTCAGTCAGAAAACTTAAATATCGTTGGTATTTTAAAAATATTATACTTTCCGCAAATCTACACAAAATAATAAGTAAGAAAAGAGCTCTGGACTCTATCAGATTTGCTTTACCCATGATAGAATCGCAGTAACCCTTAAAAACCGACCAATTTAAACAACCTATTACAACTGGTCACCCTGTAAGAACATGGTTCATACAAAGTAGGGCTGGGACATTTTTTAAATTTCGTATTCGATAGTTACTTCAATGTTTATTTGAATATTCGAACTATTCGAATATATTCGACTTATTACAATATTCGAATATTCAAATTATTCGAATTATTCGAATATACAAATTATTTGAATTATTCGAATATTTACATTATTTGAATAATACAAATAATGCTTGAAATTAGTTGGTATGTAGTCAAATATTCGAATAATCCAGATAATTCAAATATTATACTATTATAAAATATAAAATGTTAAATGTATTTTATGTGTAAAAAAATTCAGGGTTGATTAGTTAAACAATTTTAAAAGGGATCCTTGATATAAAATTTTTTGATTTTTTGAAAATAAGAACTGAAATTTGACACGATATTTAGACTGTTCAGGCTTCTTCTAAATGAGTATTTTTTATTCTCCTCGTCTTATAATAAAACGTTGAAATGAGAAGCTACTAGATATTAATGTGCTAAATCAGATATTTGAAAAAAGACTAAGTGCGCGTATGGGGTCCTGAACTTCATTTTTTTACTCAAAACCTGAACCACTTATCAAAAAACTGATACAGGCAACAAACATTGACAAAATCCAATAAAAAATGTGGAGGTGAAATTATTCGAATTATTCGAATAATTGAAATGTTCAATTGTTCAAATAGTTAAATTATTCGAATAATTCGAATAGTCATATTATTCGAATAGTTACATTTACACTTATTCGAATCTATAGATAGTACTAATTCGAATATTCGAATTATTCGAATATGATTCCCAGCACTAATACAAAGTGACATAGAGTGATGGTTGGCCGCCATTACAAGAAAACAGAAAGAACAAGTAAAAACCGCAAGGATCTTTACGTGACGATATACGTATTTGACTTCAAATTCCTTCTTAGTTTACTGTCTTAAGGGCCGAGACATCATATAAATTATTTTCTCTGGTTTCATAGACATTTTTCAGCATCATGTGAAGGGCCTTTTATTAAAAAAGTTTTTCAACACCTCTTCTCTTTCAAAAGTTATAAGGCGATATGTATAAAAAATTAAATTTTTGTGCAAAATTCTGATAAAATAAAAATGAATATTTTCTGAGAAAAGTAATTTTGATTTTGATTTTGAGGAAGCTAGAGGAGATTCAGAGTTGGCAGCTAGTCTAGAGACAAATGATTTTTGTCCATAACGAATATATGTTTTTTAAATTCTACATTTGAGTAAAAATTACTGAAAATATAACACCGATTTTAAACTATCTTCAGCCGTTTTTAAGAAAAATACATTTGCAAGATAATTAGCCTGTGCAAGTGACGCTTTTTAGAATAAAATCTGAAATACATATGGAATAGCGAACGGTTAGAATTAGAAGTGAAACTATCAGTTTTAGTTTAAATATTATCACAAATGAGTAAAATTATCAAAATGCTCAATATTGACTGAAAATGTGCTCAATAATTTAACTCAATAGATTCACTCCGTACCGTTATTGAATTAACTCAAACCGATTTATTTACAGTGTATTTCAAAATTTTCTGGAGCTTAGTTTTTACTTAATTGTTATTAGAAAAATAATTGTTTATATTTTATAAAAATTTTATGGTTGTTCAGGCTTGAATTTCTCGTAATGATAAAACGGTGAAAGTGAAATCAAGAATAGTTCTAGCAGTGTGGTTTTTATATTTTCACTAAAAATAAATAAGGACGGATTATACGATTGAATATACACGTCTGAATAATTAATTAAGTATTTAAATAAAAGGTTTATAAATCTGAATATGGTTTATTCACAATAATCACAATAGGTACAGTATAAAAGCAGTTGAATTATAGGTAACTAAAACTTGTATTACAAAATGTAATAAATTAAATAAACCTGTAATAAAAACTGTTCTTTCAGTGTAGATAGATTTCTTTACAGGGAATATCCTGATACTCTGTTTATTTTTAAATAATAATTGTCAAAGTACTATTTCAATTTGTAATGATTATTTTATTTTATATTCTTAAAAAAACTTCTTGCTGTGCTTGCTGCGAAAACAATATGAAATAAATTCGTGTTTTGCTGATCCAAATGCGGAAGGCAGGCAAATATGTTTTGAAGAGAGCACAAATGGAAGCAGGGGAATAATCTACACACATCCAAAGAAATACATTCAGGTATCAGTTTGAAAAGTCCTGAATCGTATTTAAAATAGGTAGAACCTAAATTCAGTGTTACATAAGTGAATGATTTTTCCGCACTGAAAATCTTTAATCCAACAAATGTAACCCATTTCCTCCGCATAAGGAACGTGGACTGCCACAAATAAAATACACAAATGCGGCATTGTGCGGTTAGAATTTACAAAGCAATTGAAAAGATTTCAATATATCCACTGTGAGCGCTGTATGTTGCAGATATTTGTGTACAGAATTCGATTGAAAGGCCCCCGATTCAGCATTATGATGAAAATTTACACTTGTGCACTCCAAGGCACATGCTTGTGTTAGGAATGTTTTGTTAAGTCGGGAAGTTTTCGTTTTCAGCTAAATTTAATTCGTTTTCAGTCCGCGGCTTTCAGACCCATCGATTTATTCATGCTGTAGCCGTATGTGTATTTTTTTGTTCGCGTGAAGTTTTCTTATTTTTTTCCTCCGGGGCAATTTTTCCGTGCAATTCTTACAAACTGGAAAAGGCAGGGTAGGTATTTGAAAATGTAATAAAAGTGAAAAGGCTATTGAGGTTTAACGAAGGATATTAAACTTTTGCTTAATAGTGTAGTGGCAATGGTGTTGAGTTAAAAAAAACGAAGGTAACTTTTTTTTCTTGAACTGTATTTAAACGGCTTTTGCGATTATTCAAGAAATATAACTGAAACGCAATGTCTGATTAGTTATTCTAAAATCATTGGCAATACATATCTACATCAAGTTTGGTACAGTGTAGTTTTCTTATATATGGTAAAATATGAATAAAAACTATTCAGCGGCTTTGCAGTAAAGTTCAAAGGGTTTCAACTGTCAAAAAATGTTATTTGAAGTTAAAGAGAATCTTTTGCGAAAATTGTCATAACATATTGGTACATTACTTCAGTTAACTGCTTTTTAAATTCGATAATCCGCTTCACTATATAACTACTTATTCTTGAAAATGTAAATGTATTTATTTTAGTTAAACAAATACAACTAGAACTAATCAAGTACCATTATTTTCTTTTTTCTAAAATCGCAAATTGAAGTTCTCAATATTACAGAAACAATTTGTAAGTGCCCTATACATACAGGGTGTCCGGTAACTACGGGGAAAAAATAAAGGGTTATATAGAGCAGGTCAAAAGAGTTCTAGTACTTAATATAAACACTTTACCTAGGTGCCATTGTTGAGGAGTTATTGTCACTCAAAGTAAGAAGTTGAAAAATGAATATTGCCCATAATTTCTAAAGGGTTACTTTGATTAACTTGAAATTTGGGGGCAACTCATTCAAATGCATCTTTTGTACATTTAAAATTGAATCAAATATTTTTTATTATACAAGTACGGTCGAAATTATGTTCTAAAATTTACGCAACTTTGACAGAGCTGTCAAATTTGACATTTCGCCCCCACAGGATGATAGCCCTGTTACTTTTCTATAAAAAAGGTATACTTCATGACTTATGAAAAAATGAATGGTTGTCAAGATAATGAAATTTTTGTATTTTGTGTATAGCCACAACCGGGGACACAACGCAACAGAAAAAGTTAAGAATGAAACTTCCTTATTCTTTTAAGATTATTTTGTTGCACACTAAATAGCATTTGTGGATTCTGTGTAATTTCATTACAATGATGTTCTATTCTTGCCATCAACTCTTCTCTTGTATAAACCTGAATTGAATACACCAATTATTTTAGGTAACCTCACAGGAAGAAGTCAAGGGGGTTAAGATCTGGTGACCTAGATGCCCATAAGTGTGGTCCACCTCACCCAATCCACCTATCACAAATGTTGCGTTGTGGTAATTTCTAACTTCACGACTGAAGTGGGGCGGTGCCTCATCATGCATGGAATACCTCTCCTGTCTTGTTTGCAATTGCACATTTTCTAGTAGTAGATTTAGATCGTGTTGTAAAAAAATCAAATATCGGGCACCGTTTAATCTATCCGGTAAGAAAAAGGGGCCTATTAATTGGTTACCGATTATTCCTGGCCATACATTAACTATGAATATTTGCTGGTGTTTGCCTTGAATGACTAAATGAGGGTTTTCATGCAACAAAATAATCTTAAAAAATAAGGAAGTGCATTGAACTAGATGGAGGACATATCGAGCATTTACTGAAGTAACATCTTTTAATCCATATGTTTCATTCTTAACTTTTTTCTGTTGCGTTGTGTCCCCGGTTGTCGCTATACACAAAATACAAAAATTTAATTATCTTGACAACCGTTCATTTTTTCAGAAGTCATGAAGGATACCTTTTTTATAGAAAAGTAACAGGGCTATCAGCCTGCGAGGGCGAAATGTCAAATTTGACAGCTCTGTCAAAGTTGCGTAAATTTTAGAACATAATTTCGATCGTCCTTGTATAATAAAAAATATTTGATTCAATTTCAAATGTACAAAGATACATTTGCAAGAGTTGCTTTGATCCCCCAAATTTCAATTTAATCAAAGTAACCCTTTAGAAATTATAGGCAATATTCATTTTTCAACTTCTTACTTTGAGTGACAATAACTCCTCAACAATGGCACCTGGGTAAAAAGTTTATATGAAGTACCAGCACTCTTTTGACCTGCTCTATATAACCCTTTAATTTTTCCCCGTAGTTAACGGACACCCTGTACGTAGAAAAAATAACATTTACAACTCGAAATGAAATACTTTTTTTCATTATTGCGAATTTTGCACTCACAGAAAAAACAGCATTTTTCTTTCTTGTTGCGAAATATCCTAGTTATTTATTTATCAACATAAAAATAAAACATGTTTATGAATTCGAATTGGTTATTACCTGCCTTTTGGTTTATCTGTTTTAATAAAATTTATTAAGATATACAGTGTGATTCACAACTTATTCAAAATAATTTGCGAAATCCGGTTTTAGTTTTATCGTCGTTGCGATAGTGTTTACATTAGTTTTCAAGTATAAAAAATGATTTACGTGTATAGCAACTCGGAGTTGATGGATATCGTTTTAATTTATCGTGAAGTAAGACAAAATGCTTTAGCAGCTTCTTGTCAGAATCAGCTGAGCATTTTAGAGATTGTTGAAGAGAATACCTGAATAAGTTCCAGGCAAATCGCTCAACAAGTGCAAGGAATGTTCCAATCAACAGTGTGGCGTATCATACACGAGACCCTTTGGACTTCCTTTTGTGGACTTTGTGGATATTTAAAAAACGAAGTGTATCGCACCAAAGTGGCCACTATTGATGGTTTACGCGAACGTATGAGAGCTGGAGCCAATAACTTACGAGTTGAAAACGGACAGGAACCAGAAACATTTGTGTTAGTTCGTAGAAACTGTGTAAGACAGGCTCAAATGTGTTTACATGTCGGTGGACTAAATTTTGAACAGTTGTTGTAACATCAGGTATGTCAAATTATTTTATTAATTAAAGCACAAATTAATTTTACTAATTACTAATAACAATAGCGTCAAGAGCAGTTGAATTTGCTGGTATAAAATAGGTGTTATAAAATTTTATTTATTTCCTTCCTTGGGAAAGAAATTCTTTAAATTTTTTGTCCGTTCATTTTTTATTACACTTTGCCGCCGTGCTAATCGCCGACGCATGCTTTGCCTTACGTAAGGTGAGGTTTTACAGTGGACCAGTTTCCAGTGCCGTGCAGAAATGCATTTTAAATTATTTTCAAACTGCCCTTTTTGATTTTTTTTTACAAAATTGTATTTGTAAAAGCCCCCTGTACATTCAAATTTTTTTTTTTGATAAATTCTGAATCACCCTGTATAAGATTTGCAAAACTCCACTACTATTAGGTATATTTGTTATAGGTTACAAACAAATAATAATAAATGTTGAAAATTATTAGTTATCACAAAAAATTAAATATACAGGGTATCTAAGAAATGGTACCTATGCATCGAATTTGGGTAGGCCTCGCTAAAATAACATCACAAGTTTATATCTTTTTTCGGCAATATAATTAATTCTTGAAGTTGATTGATGAAAATCGATTTTTCGTTATAACTTTTTTGTTTTTCATAAAATTTGAATAATTTTTAGTTAAAACTACGTACGTTATTTTATGCATTTTCTAATTGTATTCAATTTACTCATAGCTATAAATAAATTGAATACATTAACAGAAACACACTCAAATAATATGGATTTACCCAAAAATTATCCACATTTATTAAAACAGTTATATCAAAAAATCGATTTTTATCTCTCAACTGAAGAATTAATTTATTTCCGAAGAAAAACAAATTATACAGGGTGATTCAGAACTTATCCAAAAAAAAAATTCTGGATGTATAGGGGACCCTTACAAATACAATTTTGTAGAGAAAAAATCAAAAAGGGCAGTTCGAAATTGATTTAAAAATAACTTCTGCACTTCACTGGAAACTGGTCCACTGTAAAACCTAACCTCGCACAATTCGACCGGCATGGCGGTGTGATAAAAACGGACAAAAACTTTCGCAAGGAAAGGAATAAATAGAATTTTATAGCACCTATTTTATATCGGCAAATTCAAATGCTTTTACCTATATTAATTATTAATAAAATTAATTTATGTTTTTAAATAATAAAATCATTTGACATACCCGATGCTGCAACAGCAATTGTTCAAAATTTTATACACTCACGTGTAAACACATTTGGGTCCGTCTTACTCACTTTCTACGAACTAACACAAATGATGTCTTGCTTCACCATAACACAAATACTTCACCATAATACAAATGTTGTCTTGCTTCACCATAAATTAAAACGATATCCATCAACTCTGAGTTGCTATACACGCAAGCCATTTTTGACACTAACTACTAAAAAACTGATGTAAATACCACAGATAACAGGTAAAAACTACCGCAACGACGGATTTCAGTATTAGGAGTCACATGGCTCTCCACGCGTATTGCGAATGACGCTAGAGACTACAGTTGCCCAGCTATGTAGTGGTTGAACGTACTATAACTTCAATAATTTTTTTCTTGGAAAAATAAGGATTTTACAAAAAATTGTTTTATGTTATTAACTTCATTTCCCATACCGCATCTATTCCCAAATTTGTTTGGATAAGTTGTGAATCACCCTGTATAAACTTGTAACATTCTTTTCGCCAGATCTAATCAAATCCGAGAGATGTCTCCTATTTTCTGAATATATGGCGTAAAATTAATTTCACCATCCTGTATATCCAAATTAGTCGTTTATGAATGATTTGCTCTTAATATTTAATTCATATAAAGTAAATCTGACCAAATAAAATAGTTAAATTTAGATGGTATTTGTGAAAATGACTTAGTTGCCCTTACGTGCTTAGAATAGAGTAATAGGCACTCACTTGATACTTGAAACTCATATCTCAGTAAAAATTACTCGCTTCTGCAGTAATAGTTTCACTCATAAAAATTTAGTTGTACTCACACCAATTGAGTGTAAATTTCACTCAATCAGATGTGGACGGAAATTGATACATTATTGAGAGGGATTTGAGTGAAACCACTCAATTTTTTTCAGCGTGCAAATAGAACATTTCCAGTTTTTCTTATTCTTTAATTTTATTCGTAATAAGCACGGTTTATGAGTATAAATGAACAAACAGCGGATCATAAATACAAGTCAATAATTTTGCTGTAATTACTCAAAAATTGGAAGTATATAATTATAGAAAAGTTGAGTCTATTCATTTGGCCACGCTTCATACAAATATAACCCAAATGTCCATCTTCCCAAGGATATTTTATTTAATAATCATAGGAGGCATATCATAACCCCCTCAAAAGCACGTACAGCGGTTACAGCGGAGCCCCCTGTTACACCAACGGCTCTAAGCGTTAAATTCACAGCAAAATCAAATTAAGAATATTATAAAGCTATTTAAGGACACACAAGTGAATCGCAGTAAGTGGACGATCGACAAAGAAAGCTGAACTTGGAGTGCCTTAACGATTGTAAGCTGGGCCTTAAACAACGTACTTGAGATGAGTGGACTGTGGCTTCCACTGTGGGAACCCCGCCGATCTCACCACGGCTCTCCTTTATGAAATAAAATAAAGCTACCCTCCGTTCATTAAACGTTGCAAAAAAAAAGGTTTTACGTTACAATTATTCTCGGTTTCGGTTCGGTGCTGGTTATCATGTTCTGCTGAGTTCTATGTAACAATTTTAAAGCTTGAGCATAATACTGTAAGGACAAGTTGAGCAAAATTTCAATATAACCGCACTCAATTATGTTTTGATTTCCCTTATCAGATTGGGTGAAAATTTCAATGTAAAAAAATTCACTCAAATTTACTCAGTTTTATTCAATAATATGTCATTTGCTGCTGCTTATATTTCATTAATAGCTGGAGTGGTTTTGCACCACTTTATATTCTCTTTAAATTTTAATTTAAATATCATTGAATAAAAGTCATAAACTACTAAGCTAACACAGTGGTTTCTACACAGATCTGTTTTAGAGACCATACTTTAGGTCTCGATTAAAGGAATTGGTTAACGGATCGGACGAATAGATTCCCATAACTTATATTGTACGTTACAGATACGTAAATAAGAATAGATAACAATTTGACTATCCATTTATATAACCAAATATTCATCGAGACTCAGTATATTACTGTTTTTAACTATTGCAATCAAACCACTGCATTTCAACATAATTTTCACCAAAATAACCGGATTAACGGACACTTGTCCAGCACTATACGCCATACACCACGCCACAAGATGACCTAATGGGGACGATGGGAATAGACAAAGATAATTCACGACAACCATGGAATGGGGTGGAGTTACTCAATAATATATATATTCCACCTCAGTCTAATTCTCAGTATTTTAGAAATTATATAGACATTTTCGACAATATTGATAAAGAAGTAAAAAGTACTAATTTATTTATATTTGAAGATTTTAATTTACCCTGTATTAATGGCACACAATTTTTGTTTCGCAATAATGGCAAATCTGTAAGTTGTATGGCTGAGTTATTGAATTTGTATAACTTAACATCTTATAATAACTGCCTTAATGAAAATTTAAGAACACTAGATTTAGTATTGGCTTCATTGCCATGCGTTGTCACTGAAGAATATTTACCTCTTGTGGATATAGATTGTAAACATCCTGCCCTCTTAATTGAAATTAATGTAGACAAGTTTAAGCATTTCGTAAACGATTTTAAAGGTTTGGAAAATAAATATAACTTTAAACATGCTAATTTTGCACAACTGTATGAGTTACTTTGACGACGTAAATGATACTGTAAATTATTTCTATTTGAAGTTGTATGAGATTCTAGATATGTGTGTTCCTAAATATAAAATTTGTACTAATAAATCAAAAAAAACTACCCATCCTGGTTCACAGAAGAAATTTAAATTATGTTAAAGGATAAAAATACTTTAGGAGAAGAAAACATAAATCTGATTTTTCTTCAAACCCAAAAAAAATTAAAAAAAAAGAGTTAAGTCGCTAGTCAAACAGGCTTGTGCTCAATATATTAAAGGCGTAGAAGATAATTTAACTAAGGATTCCATCTTCTGGAAATTTATAAATGGAAAAAAGAAAAATAGGAATAGCTCGAGTCAATTTCTCATTGAAGATGAATACACATCTGATAAAAAAAGTATTTCCGATGCTTTCGCTAATTATTTCTATTCAATTTATGATCTAAATGATGCATCGTATGACATCACGTTAGCAAAGAATAATTTAGATAATTCAACTATTAATTTAAGTCACTTGAACGATGTTCATGTTGGTGTAAAGGATCTAGAAGATGCCTTTAAAAAACTAAAACCCAAAAAATCATCTGGACCTACTATTTGCCAAGTGATAGAGGGTAAGGAGCTTTCTGTTTTTTTAAATTTTTTGTTCTTCCTGTGAGCTACTTTTCAGTTTGTTAGGAGCAGTTTTAGTTGTTTTCTCTAATATGATTTTAGTTTAACTACTATTGAATTAATTTTTAGTGGTAGTTATTAAAACAGAATTAATCCTACAGCTTTTCATTTAAATTTTTATCAATATATCTGACATCCTAGTCAAAAAACTTAATGCGCTTCGTGAAATTATTAGCCTGTGACTTATAACAAATGCAATACAATTATTTGAGTTTAGTCTTACACATATTGGAAAATCTTATTATAAAAATTACATTTTAATAAGCTTTCTTGGAATAGGTAGGTATGTACTTACATAAGTAGGGGTACAAAATTAAAAAAAAGCAAGTCGTAAACATATTTTATTGAACAAGGATGAAGATAGTATATATTTAAACAAAGAAGTTTCAGTTTTTTTAAAACGCAAACTGATCGAAATTATAGATTGGAATCACCACGACTAAAAATACTGGCTATTATAATCACCATTTTTATCTGTAATAATGTTATCATAGTCAGTTTAGCAGTTTTTAACTTGTCTGGACGGAATTTAGCAATAGGAATAACAGACTCACATATATATGATGGATGCTCAGGCTTTTTTTGTTTAAATTAGTTTTTTCGCAGATTTCACTGAACGTTAGATACAATAAGGTAAAGGTGAATCTCTCGTATTTTTGGAAAAAGAAAGTAATACTAAACTGGGGAGAGGGTACCTATATTTTGTATTTTCTCTATTTTTATATTCCTTGTTTCTTTTTTCAAATTATTTTCTAACTTAGGTCATAAATCGGATATTCGAATTTGAGTTAATTTTGTAATAATTTATTATATCGATCATTAACTAAACTATACTGGGTGTCGTGCAATGAATGGGTCATATTTCAAGGAAAGCTTGACTGTCGTTGCTACAATAATACCGAAAAACTGATTAAAGAAAGTTATTATTATCCCAAAATATGAGAAAGGTGTGATAAAAAAATATAATGCATGTTCACTGGCTCATGTTTCAATACAATACCTATACGAAACAGCAGAAAAAGTACGTGAGGTAAATTTTTCAGAAGGATTACGATGAAATAGAAAATTTGGAATTTTTTCTTCAATATTCAGCCTTCATTGCCAAAATTCCTGTATATTCAAAATTTTTGAGAACTTTTGTAAGTGGTTATCACGTACTCATCTAGACCAAAATAAAATTCTTCATATAAAATTTAAAACTATTTGTAAAATGAGTGTAATAAGTCATCAGCGACATATATTTAAATTTCGATGTTCATACTCAAATATGTTATGATCGCTATTTCCGCAAAAGAACGTCTTTACAAAATCAAACATAAAACATTCAAAAGACAAACTATTTAGGGCTTCTTGAATAAAATAACGATGGATATTTTAAAAAGAAACGTGAAATTACGAACAGAGACACCGAAAAACTTGTTGACGTAGTCACTTTTGATCTACTCTGGTCTCTAAAATAACCGATATTTTATTTGATTGCAATTAAATATAATGTAATAAGACTAAAAACTGAACTTTAGAATTATATTAATTTTCCTTAGCAGTCACTATAATAATTACCTAATATAAATAAACAATGAACCATATAAATAGTAAATGTTATTGAAAATATAATACAGGGTGTCTCATAATTAGCTGCCAACCCTGAACAGGCCGATTCTATGATCAAAACTAAGTAAAAAAGTTCATATGAACATGGGTCCGGAAATGCTTCCTAAGGGCACAGGGACCCATTGAAGAGGGAGGAATGGAAATCATTTTTTTGCAATATCTCTCAATCGCGTTGTGATAAATGAATGAAATTTGATATACACAGCTAAATTTTGATGAGCAATTTGATGGACTAATCCATTTATTTCCACAAGGTCCATTGGGGTAGGTACGGGGGGGGCCCTTGGTACTTTGCATGTGTAACTTTTTCATCTTTGACTTTTTAACAAATTGGACAGCAAATTCCGTTTTCCCTGTATAGGTTTATGTAAACTTAATATAATATCACACCTTCGAAGAAATTATCTCCTATTATTGTTTACAATTGCTGAAATATCAGTTTGGACGAACATCAACAACAAATTCAGCCCCCATAAATGAATGAATATACAGGATGTTTCTAAAATTATACAACTTAAAAGGGTGATTTAGCATGATAAAATAAAGGTAGGTTGTTCAGGAAGTTTTTTTTTTAATTATTATTTTTAAATAACTTGTTTCAGTTCTATTGTGCTAATTAGAGAAAATTATTAAACGCCGCTAGATGGCAGACTACCAACAATCGAAAAGAAATTTTTTTCATAAGTTTTTTGTCTTCCATTTCTTTTGTATTCCTAGATTTCTGGTATCAAAGAACATTGTTTGACTTTATTTGATCAGATTTTTTAGAAAAAATTTTTGAATTTGTTTAAATTAGCTTATTACCTTTACAATAAAACAAAAAATTCATCTAATCTCCATAAGATTTACGCGTCACCTTTCTGTATTAACAAATTTACTTAAATCATACAAAATCAATACTTTTGTGCGTTTGAAAAAGCTTAATACGCACAAGTTGAATTGAAAAAATCTCATCTACCAAACCTATAATTACACATATCCAAAACCTGACACAATGAGCCTCCCAAACAAGTAATTTTGAAAGTAGCGACTACGGCTACCGGCTTGTTTGGTGCTATTTTGACAGTATAATCATAGTCGGTGGCAATGACAGGGGCGTTGAGCGTAGGTCGTGGGGGTGTATTTAGTGACCACAGGGGGCACAATTAGACCGGTGGGTGTGCGAGCGAAGGCAGAGCTGCGGTTGACCCTTGCATCGTCGAGGGATAAAACATTAACACCCCAAAACCGTAAGGAGGCATGGGGTGTAACCGTTTTATTTTTGTGACGGGTTGCTACTGTTTTTTTTACATATGTTTCAAACGGCACAAGAAAAGCATTTGGATAATGATAGCCTTTAAAGTAGACAATACGTCTTTGTGTAAAATGTTAAATATTTGTTTCAATTTTTAATATATATTTTTTAATGATGTCACTTGCTAAAGTTTTCCACACTAATTTTGAATGGAATGAAGAAGTGTTTGTCTCTAAGTGGTTTCAAATCTGACCCAATATTTATAACTTCTGGTGTGCCATAAGGTTCATATATAAGTCCGTTACTGTTTCTTACATATATTAACGATATTGGTAATTTTATTCATTATTGTAGGTTTAGCTTTAAACGTAGCACAGCAATGTTACTGTATTATATTAATTTCACAACAAATTATAATGATTCTTATGCAAATTATTTTATAAATAACCAAGTAGTGCATTGTAAAAGATTTAGGAGTGTTCTTTGATAGCAAAGTTTACAGAATATTTATTCTGTAAACTTTGTTGATAGTAAGATGAGTTTTGGTCCTCATATAGATCATATTATTTGCAACAAGTGCAATAAATTGTTAGGTTTTATAATAAGGACATGTAATGACTTTAGGCATGAAAAGTCAATGAAATCATTGTATTATGCTTATATCTATAGTAGGTTAAATATTGCGAGTGTTATCTGGAACCCCACTTATATATAATATTAGATTAGAAAGTAGTAATGTTCCTAATATCACAGTGACAAAACAAACATTTAAATTAACTACCCTAGTGAACCGAAGATTTCATACAGACCTCATATTTTTGTTCAAATTGCTTAATAACTTGATCGATTGTCCAGAACTTCTGTCTTTGTTAAACTTTCACAATCCATCTATAACTACTAGAAATAATTATTTATTCAATATAAATTTTTGTGGAACTAATTTAGGTATGAATGGCTGTAGGTACATGTAGAATAACGTCGTCCTTTATTAGTTATTTATCAAATAACGATGGATGTGTTGATATACTGTCATCATCATTAAATACTTTTAAAAAATATGTTAAACGTTTAGAAATATAATTGTACGCCTTTTCATTCTTTCTTCTTTTAATTTCTTCAATTCATTTTATTTGAACTGTTGTGTGTGTGTTTATGTCTATCTTGTAATACTGTGTTCCCTATTTTCTGTTCAACTATATTTTTTGTTTTTTATGTATTTGACAGATTAAGATATTTTCCATCTTTTATTAACAAATTATTGGAAACTGCTGTGGACTTAAAACCTGCAGTATTCCCTAAACTGTAAAATAAATAAAGTGTCAAAATTTGTCAAGAAAAATGTAAAAAGATTTTCTAGTACAAATGGCTTGGATAAAACACCAGCGAAGCGAATATTTTAAAAAAAGACGAGGTTTGTTGCACTCTAAAAAAATCGGTGTTATTGAAAGCAATAAAGGTCAAGACCTAAAATATTGTCTCCAAAACAGATCTATGTAGAAACCACTGTGGCAGCTTAATAGTATAGGTATGACATTAATACAATTACATCTTAATTGAATTTAGATACTCAGAATAGAGTCAAAAGTCACTCACTTGATAGTTAGTAGAAACTCTGATTTGAGTAAAATTCATTCACTTTTGTTCCAATAGTTTCACTTATAAAGTTTTAGTTGTAGTGGAGTGAATATTTCACTCAATCGAGTGCGGACAGAAATTGATACATTATTGAGTAAAACTGAGTGAAATTGAGTGAAAGTGAGTGAATGTTTTTTACAGTGCAAGGACTGTCCACAGAAATACCTATATGGGTCACATCTTTGACAGCCATCTACAACCATGCTTGTAAACACAGGAGGGGATGTGTTAAAATTGAACAGATAGTAACTGGAAGTCAACAGCGGTGGCAAAATTTTATGTAGAAAAATGAGTTCAAAACAAAAGTGCAACATCAATTCAAATTTTGTACGGAGAGTTAATTAAGAAACAATGTTGTACGTGATTGTAATACACACAATAGTTGCTTCTTTAGACCTTTTTTTCTCCTAGTGCGATACTAATTTTGCTTTCATAGTGTCCACAGATTAGTAGGTTGATCTCGGCCAGTACGTACAATGTAATGCTTTGTGGCAATAGGCATTGAGTAGCGGTAATAATTGATATAACCCAAGTAGCACACTAATTTAGTAAAAGAATACAGTGAAACATGGTTCCCAGTGCAAAAAATATCAAATATTGGTGTACATTTTATATAGACGAGACAGCAACCAAAAGTTATATTAATTTAATACTGCTACAATAAATAACTTTCTGTATTACTCAAATAATTTGAATTTTTGTAAGCACTTTCCCAGTAATGTCGAATTTTAAGATGTAATATGGTAGTGATGGTCCAAAAGGAAAATTTCTTTCATATACAGGGTGTTTCACAAAGACCTCCCGTAAATAAAGGAGATGATAGTACGACAAAAAATAAGAATTTTAAGGATGCCAAATACGCTGGTAAAAAACCTAACCTTAAAAAAATTTGAAATTAAAATGTAATAGGAACGTAGCATAACTAGCGCGCTCTATGACATATACAAAAAATAATTAGACCAGCGTATTTGGCATCCTTAAAAATCCCGGAATACCAAATTTCATAAAAATGTTTCGAAACGTTTGGAACTTTTCGTAAAAACTCCATTTAAAATTTTATTTTGTACCTCTGTTTCTGGAAAACAAGAGGAGATAGACATATAGTTCATAGGACAAATTTTTTTTATTTTTTGTCATACTATCGCCCCTGCATTTACGGGAGGTCTTTCTGAAACACCCTGTATAAGTTTTAATCAGTTTAAGATATCTAGCAAACGTGATAAACGCATTTAAATTTAGCAAGTTTAGTGTTTGAATTATGAAAATAATAAAATTGGTATTATTTTTTAAAAATATCGCTTTTGTATAGTTATGAAAAAATTCTTATTCTAAAAAATATGAGAAGGAAAATGTCTGAAATATACTTAGCTTTATTTTTGTAGAATAATTTGAACTTTGTGACCATATGTTTATATTCTCACTGGGCACAAACAATTTAAATGAACTTGTAGTAACGACCCATTTTTAATACAGGTCAGTGGTTACCAAATACACTTCGATATTTTTAACTGTTTTGTAGATACTAGAAATCTATAAAACTAAGGTGTGTTTAGTTTTACACTAAATTAATTTAGACTTTCAATTCATTTTTTAAATTAATTTTTTCTACTTATATTATAAATTTTTTATTCATATGTGAATCAATCTTGTTTACATTCTGTTGTTGTATCATGTTAGTACCTATTAAATATTTTTAAAATGCTAATCAAAACTTAACGTTTTTCCCTCTTCTCTTTTTTTTATCAAAATATAGGCAACTAAATGCTAAATTAATATTTGAAAAAAAAAATTAAATTAAAATTACCTCTTCCGGTTAATGTAGAACAGTCCAGTCATTTATTATATCCTGTTCCCTAACTTTTCCTAAATGTTTACTTTTATACATATTAGGTCACATTGTTTAGTTATAAAAATAAGTGGTAGGTATTGATTGGATTCCTAATACGATACGATCAAATTGTGTTTACATCACGCCAGCCACAAATTCATTTTCTCATTACATCAATCAGGATTTACCAAACATATAATCATATTTGATAAAATCACTGAATAGTACAAAACACGCCGTTCAACACATCGCAAATCAAACAAAACCCCCAACACATAATTATTAACCAACGAGGTGCTACCAACGTGACTTGAAGGACTACAATTATTTGGTTTCGGACAGGGACGTAGCCGTTCAGGTTTTATGATTTCAATAGGACTTGTCCACCTTTGTACAGCCGTTTGTTTTCTGTATATTTTGTTGAATATTTCAATAATCATTCAAAAGCATTTCTAGTCTTTTTATATTTATCTAACTTTATATTTGCAAATTTCCCTTTAAAAACTGTTCTTTTAAAAATTGCCTCAAAAAGGTTAAGGTAATACGACAATTTTGTCGATTTACGAAGCCATCAAAATGAAAATGAGTCTCATCTCTGAAGATGATTTTGTTCGAAACATCAGCATCCTTGTTGTTCCTTGTTGTTGCTCCTTGTTGTTGTGCAACTCGTTCCATACTCAATTCAACGAATAACTCTCTTCTCTCTGCATGGTCAGTAGGTTTCAGTTCTTGAGTCAATTGAACTTTGTAAGCATGAAGATGCAAATCTTTCGTGAGAATACGCTGTAGAGAGCTTTTTGAAATTTTTTTTCAGTTCTTGACTACGGTGCCGAATGGATGTTCCTGGACTCTCAGCAACACTCTCCCGAACTGCTTGGATATTTTGTGTTGAAAGACTTGTTGAAGGGCAGCCATAATCTTCACTAATCAAATCACTAAATGATCCAGTCTCTGAATTGTTTAATTAGGTAATCTCTTCACGGTTGATGAAGTTAAGTTATTATTCCATATTTTTTACAACTGTCACGTTGTTTTTTTTTCATTGGCAACACTATACCGCGCAAATGGCGCAGAATTCAAATCTACCGTGAATTTTGGGACACCTAAGAGTTTCAATATAATCATCACGAAAACAATATGTATTGGAGAATAAACTAATCAGCTTAAACAATTTCTTAAGTTAACTGAAGATACCAAGATACCAAAAGTGATCAGCAACAAATCAATAAATAAAACATCTAATAATATATATTTAATGACTATAACTCCTTTGAGTGCAGTTATTAATAGTAGCTATTTTCTATCTTAGGTTACAGCAATTTTTGGTACTGCCAGTGATTTGGAAAATATGAGTTTCATCAAACTAACCTTAGTAATGTAGAAGATATTGGTAGTATGTTGATAGTGAAAATTCAATGTAAAAATCCAATAAATCTAGAAATTTGGCCTTTCCTAGATCACGAGCAAAATATTTGATTGACTGTTTGTTAGCTACTGTAATGAAAGTGTTCTGTTAAGCCGACGAGTAAAACTACTTTAAGAAAATACCAAGTGAAAAATATAGTGAATGGGAAATTGATGTTTTTACATTGTAAAAAAATGTCACTCAAATCTCACTCAATTTTATTCAATAGGTAATGTATCAATTTCAGTCCACACCTGATTGAGTGAAATTTTCACTCTATTAGTATGAGTACAACAGAGTGAAACTACTGCATCACAAATGAGTGAGTTTTACTCAAATCCGAGTTACAGTTAACTATCAATTGAGTGACTATTGACTCTATTCTGAGTATATAAAACCAATTTAGAGTTGACTTTTTCTCTAATATGATGATGAACTTTTATTGAGTAATGTTTTACTCAGACTTGGTTTATATTCTCTTTAAATTTTAATTTAAATATTATTGTACTAAAGTCATAAATTACTAAGCTGCCACAGTGGTTTCTACACATATCTGTTTTAGAGACAATATTTTAGGTCTTGATTAAAGGAATTGGTGAACTGATCCGACGAATAGATTGCTATAACCTATATTGTACGTTACAAATACGTAATTATAGACAACAATTGAACTATCCTTTTATTTAACCAAATATTAATCGAGAGTTAATATATTGTCTTTAATTATTGCAATTAAATCACTGCATTTAAATAGAATTTTCACTGGAATAACCAGATAAACCGATACTTGTCCAACTCCAAAGCACACCATACGCCATACTGCCATTCACCAAGCTACTGTCACGAGATAAACTAATGGGACGATGGGAACAGACAAAGACAATCCATTTGGATATGAAAAAGGGTGGAATCACACAGTAATNGTCCACCTTTGTACAGCCGTTTGTTTTCTGTATATTTTGTTGAATATTTCAATAATCATTCAAAAGCATTTCTAGTCTTTTTATATTTATCTAACTTTATATTTGCAAATTTCCCTTTAAAAACTGTTCTTTTAAAAATTGCCTCAAAAAGGTTAAGGTACAATCAATATTTTAAACTTCACTGAAATAAATGGGTCTGAGTGAAAGCAAAACGGTACGAAGTGAATCCACTGAGTGAAATTATTGAACATATTTTCAATCAATATTGGGCATTTTGATAATTTTACACATTTTTGATAATATTTAAACTAAAACTTACAGTTTCACTCATAAAATTTTAGTTATACTCTTACTAATAAATACATTATTGCGTGAAAATAAGTCCAATTTTTCTTACAGTATACTCCAAACCCACTATTTATCTTAAAAAACACAAATCTATACAAATTTATTCTTTGGGCCATTATAACTTTGGTATCAAATTTCAAGTGCTTTAAAATATTTTCTGCTATTTTTTCGGTTGTTCTTCATAACTAAATTTCTTTATAAAAAAACATTACACTAAATAACGTATCCATATTTTCTTTTAGATATCTTGTTGTCTTCCATGTTTATTCCATCTGCTATATTGGATCCGTCATATAAAATTTTGTAATTCAGGTTCGTAATTAACGACCCCGAAAACTTGAGACATTATTTAAGTGTAATTTTATTCTTCCCTCTTTTTGAATTGTCACCTGTTACTATTTCCGAATATCGGCAATATGCCACATTAATCATTTTCAGCAGATGATTTCTCGCAGAGGAGAGAAGATATTTGAAAGATTTAAAATAGATTTTGGAGGGGAAGAGAAGTACTTACAGATGCCATGACAATTTATGGAGAAAATTACTTTGTGATCTAACTCATAGTCTCGAATATAGCGAAAAACTATGCTTTTTGCACTTTTAGGTTAAAATATCTTGAAAACGGGAAGTGATGGATTTAAAAATAAAAAATAGTAATTAAGCCCTAGCGTCACAAATATCCGTTAGGTGTTGTTTTAAAGAAATTACTTTCTTCAATTTATAGCGCTGGCCAATCCGATACACACTACAGAAAACAGTACAAAAGACAATAACAATGCTATTTTTGCGCTTGTTAGACGAAGTAAAAATTAAGCGTAGGTAATGCGAGTAGAATCCGTTTCTCGGGAAATTCTGTAGTAGCGCAATGTGTAATCCCTACATTCATGATATTTACGTCATTCATTTTTTTCTTACTCATTGCAGTAATACAACTTGGACGGCTAATATTAACACCATTAACTGTTATTGCTCAACCAAACGCATTTTCGAAGAAAAATAGTCGGATGATGCCTCCAGCCAAAATCCGCACCAAACAGTGACACTTTGTGGACGCGTTTGTTTCTCATCAATCACTCGTGGATTTTCTGAACACCAAATACAACAATTTGGACGATTTACGAAGCCAACAAAATGAAAATGAGCCTCATCTCTGAAGATGATTTTGTTCGAAACATCAGCATCCTTGTTGTTCCTTGTTGTTGCTCCTTGTTGTTGTGCAACTCGTTCCATAATCAATTCAACGAATAACTCTCTTCTCTCTGCGTGGTCAGTAGGTTTCAGTTCTTGAGTCAATTGAACTTTGTAAGCATGAAGATGCAAATCTTTCGTGAAAATACGCTGTAGACAGCCTTTTGAAATGTTCAGTTCTTGACTACAGTGCCGAATGGATGTTCCTGGACTCTCAGCAACACACTCCCGAACTGCTTGGATATTTTGTGTTGATAGACTTGTTGAAGGGCAGCCATAATCTTCACTAATCAAATCACTAATTGATCCAGTCTCTTAATTGTTTAATTAGGTAATCTCTTCACGGTTGATGAAGTTAAGTTATTATTCCATATTTTTTACGACTGTCACGCTGTCTGTTTTTTTTTCATTGGCAACACTTTACCGCGCAAATGGCGCAGAATTCAAATCTACCGTGAATTTTGGGACACCTAAGACTTTCAATATAATCATCACGAAAACAATATGTATTGGTGAATAAACTAATCAGCTATTGGTCAGTCTTTGGTTAGTTAAAAAGGACATCGATCTTAAACAATTTCTTAAGTTAACTGAAGATACCAAGATACCAAAAGTGATCAGCAACAAACCAATAAATAAAACATCTAATAATATATATTTAATGACTGTAACTCCTTTGAGTGCAGTTATTAATAGTAGCTATTTTCTATCTTAGGTTACAGCAATTTTTGGTACTGCCAGTGATTTGGAAAATATGAGTTTCATCAAACTAACCTTAGTAATAGTGAAAATTCAATGTAAAAATCCAATAAATCTAGAAATTTGGCCTTCCTAGATCACGAGCAAATTATTTGATTGACTGTTTGTTAGCTACTGTAATGAAAGTGTTCTGTTAAGCCGACGAGTAAAACTACTTTGAGAAAATACCAAGTGAAAAATATAGTGAATGGGAAATTGATGTTTTTACATTGTAAAAAAATGTCACTCAAATCTCACTCAATTTTACTCAATAGGTAATGTATCAATTTCAGTCCACACCTGATTGAGTGAAATTTTCAATCTATTAGTATGAATACAACTGAGTGAAACTACTGCATCACAAAAGAGTGAGTTTTACTCAAATCCGAGTTACAGTTAACTATCAATTGAGTGACTATTGACTCTATTCTGAGTATATAAAACCAATTTAGAGTTGACTTCTTCTCTAATATGATTTAACTTTTATTGAGTAATGTTTTACTTAGACTTGGTTTATATTCTCTTTAAATTTTAATTTAAATATCATTGTACTAAAGTCATAAATTACTAAGCTGCCACAGTGGTTTCTACACATATCTGTTTGAGAGACAATATTTTAGGTCTCGATTAAAGGAATTGGTGAACTGATCCGACGAATAGATTGCTATAACCTATATTGTACGTTACAAATACGTAATTATAGACAACAATTGAACTATCCTTTTATTTAACCAAATATTAATCGAGAGTTAATATTGTTGTGTTGAATGTTGTTTTATGTGTTAGTTAAAATTTTATGTATGAATGTTCAATTTTGGAAATTAATGTTTTGAGTATGTTTTGAATAGCCCCTGTATATGTGTGTCAATAAAGTATGTTATGTGTAGTGTAGTATATGTGTTAAAGACGTAAATACAATTCACAAGTCTTATATTTACCTGCTAAAGCTTAAATGGCCTCTATTTTACACTTTATTTTATTTTTTTTATGTGAGCAACTCCCTCGAGCAGGAGGCGGGTTCAATATTTCATTCAAACAAGAATCTACTTATTTCTTTGACATAAATTTAGTTTATCTCACTATATAGATTTTCCTCAAATATCACACATGGAATAATAAATAAATCGAATAACTTTAACAAGTGTCAGCTATATTTACTACAACGGATGTTCAGATATACAGTTATACAAATTTTCTTAATCTAGACTTATACTAAAATTAGAATTTGAGATCTCTTTATTTATATTACTTTTCAAATTTGATTGGTTAAATGAAACTTTTGTTTTTAAATTTGTTAAAATTTTGTTTTAAATATCTTTATCTTTCATTGATCAATGTTTTTTAAATATGTGGCCAATAAAATACACCTCTTAACTGCAGTTAAATAAAATGGTCTACCTTGTATTTTGAAATTTCAAAGTTCTCAGACGATCTTGAAGTTGGCAGGCCTGCTGAACTGGAACTAGACTTTCTCGTTGTTTTCTGCCATTAACTCGTTCTGAGGCAGTCAGATTCTCCTCCGTTCCATTTATTCCGCTCAGGCACTGGTCACTAATTTTGAATTCGCACTTTATTCCCTTTTCGAAAATTCACTGCAGTCGAAGCACTTGATTGGTCACAAATCCTAACAGTTCGTTGTTGTACAAGTTTAATTTTCTTATGTTTGATCCCTGTTCGGACTAATTCGTTTTCTCACAACTTTTGACGAACTTATAACCTCACATCAGTTTGACATTTGAGATTTGAAAAGGTACAAATTTTAAAATAATTGAGTTGCCTTGATTTTTCTTGTGATTTTCACTTGTTTTCTTTCAGATTACCACAGATGTTTATCGTTCAAAGATCATGAGCAAACTGGCTGTTTTCGTCCAAAACACTTTTAATAAACCCGAAAACAAAAGAAGTTTGTTGTGGTTACAACGTCACCTGTCATATGAGATAACTTATTTTATGAAATTTTGGGCATACGGATTTCTAAAACTGAAAATTATGCTTATTTTCGATTATAGGATACAATTCTCGTTATTTTGATACCCCATTTTCCATTGTAGGTTATAATTTTACATCTACTCTGAACCTATGCTAAATTATGAAAATACAGTAACATTTCTTACTTAAAACTGTTTTTACCTATCTAAATCTATTTTATGACCTCTTTATTAAAGTTCTTACATACTTTCCACTTGGGTTTGCATTTATTTAAATGTTTATGGTTTATTTTTGTTCTAGGTGTCGAACTGACATCGTTTATCACAATTTTTTTACTTATGGAAAAGTCTATAACATAAATAAATACTGCTTTTTAGTCCTTGGAAGAGACACTAGCCAATGTCTACAGCAGATTGACACTCACCTTTATATTAAAAACAAGATTTACAAAATTTGTCGTTTGACATATGATACAAATTTTTTTTTTCTTGTACTATGCAACTATATATTGGATCAAATCCAGTTCTAAGGATGTGAACTCGCTAGAGGTATAACACCTTAACTTTCTATAACGTTATTTGCATGTTTATTGAATATTTAGTAAAATTTCTTCGATAGCCGTTACTGTACAAAGCTACCGTTTCAAAATTTGATGAAAATCTTTAAGTGAGGTACAGATAATGTTTTGTACTGCGGTGGTTTGTTGGTGACAAACATGTACTACATTTCTGTGCTGTTTTTCTCAATAAATTATCGTTGGAAAATTGTTTTATTTTGAAATTCATGTGAATTTTGACATTTCCGGAGTCATTTTCCATTATATAATTTGCATTGCACAAATTTGTGATATTCTTTTACACTAGACATAAAATAGAACTATTTGACTTAATTTTACTACACCATGTGATTCTTTTTAAGAAAATCTATCAATTTAAAAAATATTTTCAGTTTAATTGTTCATACTTGGAATCAAATATTTTAAAACCGCTACTATGCTTTAAGATTTGCTTTTATTTTATGTTTTATAATTGAGCAGTATGTCATAACATGACAATATATTGTCTTTAATTATTGCAATTAAATCACTGCATTTAAATAGAATTTTCAGTGGAATAACCAGATAAACCGATACTTGTCCAACTCCAAAGCACACCATACGCCATACTGCCATCCACCAAGCTACTGTCACGAGATAAACTAATGGGACGATGGGAACAGACAAAGACAATCCATTTGGATATGAAAAAGGGTGGGATCACTCAGTAATGAGGACATTTACTCTGATTTGGGTACAAGTGCACCAAATACGAGTTTACATGAAGAATTTATTTAAAGGAGTACCTATATTTAAGTGAAAATATTCAGTTTTAGTATAAATATAAACACAAATGAGTAAAATGATCAAAATACCCAATATTGAGTTAAAATGTACTCAATACTTTCACACAATGGATTCACTCCGAACTTTAATTGCTTTCACTCACACCGATTTTTTTACAGTGTACCTATACACCTTTTAAACTAAATTTTATTCAATTTTTTACTGGAAAGGTGATAATTTTTGCGAGATCGTAAAATATTTTCAAACAAAAAAAAATAATTAAAAAAAAATGTTGCCACGAAAACAAGGTAGATGTTCTTTGCATAATATACTTATTCGATTTCGAACTTTTCGTTTGGTTACGCCGCTGCCCCCACTAATCAGCAGCCCCGGCGTGACATGTATTTTTGTGTTTACGTTGGAGCACAACTTTCCTGCGTTATACAAGCTGGAATCCGAATAGCGCTCTGCCATTCTCCTCACGCGTGATTGACTATTGAAGAAGAATCAAACATAACAGATGCTTCCAATGAGTAATGATCTTTATCAATTAAATTGATGTATTTGCTGCACTCAAGATGGCGCGCGAGGCGGGGCGTCCGCCTCTCTCCTGTCTGCTCTCCGATTATAATAAGGCCACAAAAATATGCTAAGCCTCGTTTTCGTTTTCTTTTTTTGTTCGCTCTTGTTGTTTATTATATTAGATGACTATATTATGCTTTTATATATATTGGATAAACAATTTATCTTACTGAGTTTTATAACCATAAATCATTTTCTATTTTGAATAAAGAATAATAACAATTGTAGGAACATTTAAAGACACTTACAGGATTGGTCAAAGGAAAATAGACAAACAATTGAGGGGTTCTTTGCAAAAACTCATTTGTCACTATACAGGATGTCTCATAATTAGCTGCCAACCCTGAACAGGCGGATTCTATGATCAAAACTAAGTAAAAAAGTTCATATGAACATGGGTCCGGAAATGCTTCCTAAGGGCACAGGGACCCATTGAAAAGGGAGGAATGGAAATCATTTTTTTGCAATATCTTTCAATCGTGTTGTGACAAATGAATGAAATTTGGTATACACAGCTAAATTGTGATGAGCAATTTGATGGACTAATCCATTTATTTCCACAAGGTCCATTGGGGTGTGTACGGGGGGGCCCTTGGTACTTTGCGTGTGTAACTTTTTCATCTTTGACTTTTTAAC
>NW_019416263.1:555437-558000 GCF_000390285.2 Anoplophora glabripennis | reverse complement strand
TATATATTGTTGTGTTGAATGTTGTTTTATGTGTTAGTTAAAATTTTATGTATGAATGTTCAATTTTGGAAATTAATGTTTTGAGTACGTTTTGAATAGCCCCTGTATATGTGTGTCAATAAAGTATGTTATGTGTAGTGTAGTATATGTGTTAAAGACGTAAATACAATTCACAAGTCTTATATTTACCTGCTAAAGCTTAAATGGCCTCTATTTTACACTTTATTTTATTTAAAATTTTGCTTAAGTTTTTTTATTTTTATGTGAGCAACTCCCTCGAGCAGGAGGCGGGTTCAATATTTCATTCAAGCAAAAATCTACTTATTTCTTTGTAATAAATTTAGTTTATCTCACTATATAGATTTTCCTCAAATATCACACATGGAATAATAAATAAATCAGATAACTTTAACAAGTGTCAGCTATATTTACTACAACGGATGTNAAACTGGTTTTTTGCAATTTTTCTCAAAAACTGTTGAATATAAGCAATCAAAGTATGGAAATATTATAGTACTTATAAAATCATATTTTACTGTCATATTTTCCATTTTTCCTCGTTTGCTATAAGGGGATGAAGTAAACCAACCCTTCCATGTTTTTTCTGCAAACTTTTTTATTCTTTCAGATTTCTTCAGCAAAATAATATTTTAAGTTGTCTTTGTTTATTCAGAAACTTTCTTGTCTCTTAGAAAAATCTTGTATTTTTCTGTTTTTGAAAAAAAAAAAAAATTTAGAAGTATACACTTTAATTTCTTGAAAAGAGAGCATGAATGCATTCTTCAAAATGGAGGTTAATTTGAATAATTTTTTTTTCCACTAAAATTATTTTAAATTATACGTTTTTATTTACTTCTTTTTATTTAAGTTCACTAAACCAGTTTACATCATTCCCTTTTAATGGACTGCAACTTTATAAGGGAGCTAATTAAAAAAAATATACGACAGACCCTCAAAATTTTTAAAGAAACGCAGATCTGATTTTTTTGTACATACTTATGCAAATAATAAATATTCAGAAACATACATGTACTAATAAACTTGGCAATGATTTTTTTTTTGTTGAAGTCTTATATCATCAAGCATATTTTGCACCAAAAGTAACTAAATTTCTAGTCTAAATGATAATATACAGGGTGTGCCGCATAAGAACCGACACAGGGCAGGTGCATGTAGGGGTGTCCAAAATATTGTAATTTAACCAAACTTACCTATACAGGGCTGGAAAATCCACATGGTCCATCTGCCTTTACATGAGAGCGACAAAGTAAAGTAAANATTTAGTTTATCTCACTATATAGATTTTCCTCAAATATCACACATGGAATAATAAATAAATCGGATAACTTTAACAAGTGTCAGCTATATTTACTACAACGGATGTTCAAATATACAGTTATACAAATTTTCTTAATCTAGACTTATACTAAAATTAAATTTTGAGATCTCTTTATTTATATTGCTATTCAATTTTGATTGATTAAATGAAAGTTTTGTTTTTAAATTTGTTCAAATTTGTTTTAAAATATCTTTATCTTTCATTGATCAACGTTTTTAAAATATGTGGCCAATAAAATACACCTCTTAACTGCAGTTAAATAAAATGGTCTACCCTGTATTTTGAAATTTCAAAGTTTTCAGACGATCTTGAAGTTGGCAGGCCTGTTGAACTGGAACTAGACTTTCTCGTTGTTTTCTGCCATTAACTCGTTCTGAGACAGTCAGCTTCTCCTCCGTTCCATTTATTCCGATCAGGCACTGGTCACTAATTTTGAATTCGCACTTTATTCCCTTTTCGAAAATTCACTGCAGTCGAAGCACTTGATTGGTCACAAATCCTAACAGTTCGTTGTTGTACAAGTTTAATTTTGTTATGTTTGATCCCTGTTCGGACTAATTCGTTTTCTTACAACTTTTGACGAAATTATAACCTCACATCAGTTTGACATTTGGGATTTGAAAAGGTACAAATTTTAAAATAATTGAGTTGCCTTGATTTTTGTTGTGATTTTCACTTGTTTTCTTTCAGATTACCACAGATGTTTATCGTTCAAAGATCAGGAGCAAACTGGCTGTTTTCGTCCAAAACACTTTTAATAAACCCGAAAACAAAAGAAGTTTGTTGTGGTTACAACGTCACCTGTCATATGAGATAACTTATTTTATGAAATTTTGGACATATGGATTTCTAAAATTGAAAATTATGCTTATTTTCGATTATAGGATACAATTCTCGTTATTTTGATACCCCATTTTCCATTGTAGGTTATAATTTTACATCTATTCTGAACCTATGCTAAATTATGAAAATACAGTAACATTTCTTACTTAAAACTGTTTTTACCTATCTAAATCTATTTTATGACCTCTTTATTAAAGTTCTTACATACTTTCCACTTGGGTTTGCATTTATTTAAATGTTTATGGCTTATTTTTGTTCTAGGTGTCGAAATGACATCGTTTTTCACAAATTTTTCACTTATGGAAAAGTCTATAACATAAAATAAATACTGCTTTTTAGTCCTTGGAAGATGCACTAGCCAATGTCTACAGCAGATTCACA